>NW_026570433.1:0-135770 GCF_019649055.1 Paramacrobiotus metropolitanus | reverse complement strand
AAGGCGTCGCCGCCATCGCGGCGTCGCGGCAGGTATGCCCTGCCTACGGTACAAGCCGCGTGTCGCGGTGCATCGCGGTTGTATACAGGCGTCGCGGCCATCACGGCGTCGCGGCAGGCATGCCTATCTGCGGCATACGCAGTGTCGCGGTGCATCGCGGTAAATACAGGCGTCGCGGGCCATCGCGTCGTCGCTGCAGGTGTACCTGCCTACGGTACAAGTCGTGTATGTGCGTCGCGGCATCACCAACCAGTACGATGTGTTGGTCCGCACCAGACAGTGAAACCCTAAAATAAGTTTGGTACAGATTGCTTACTTGTGCAGCACGGCGAGATCATCAACCTGGCGCCAGGCGGCTGGATTGTTGATTTCCGTTGTGCCAGCCAGCGCACAGTTTATCGAATACGGACGCGCTTTTCACTGCCCACCGACCCACACCCGAAGAGGACGCGCAGGTCCTGTTGCGCCGCTATCCCGACGGTGCCTGGATTTTATAGTGGCAGAATTGTCCAGGAGGATTTAGCTGTCGCGATGCCAGAATGTTCGACGCAGCTGCCCCAGGGCACCGTCCGCCAGATGGTCTGACGAACAAATGCGCCCACCGCCCTCGGAAGCGGAATTCGAAAACGCGTTGGGCAGTTTATTTTGCCATCCGCTCGTGTCGCCTGCCGGCTGTTTACTGGTCCGCTGGCACCCAGCTATGCGGGAGATCTTCCAGTATAATCTGAGCCAGCAGTATGGTGTCGTGCACTTTGTTGCTCAGGCAGACCTTCTCTACCTCACGCGTGCTATGGACATTCCCTTGATAGAGGCGCAAGTGGTTAGTCACTGCCTACTTCAATATTGATTACGAGATTGATTGTCTGCAAATAAGTTACTTGCAGACCATCAATCTCGTAATCATGTAACGTTTATTTCGATTATCCTCCCGTTTGGCGTAACTTACCTTTTCAGTGCATTACAGTGCTTCATGAAGAATTTTACTGTTTTTCTGATGTCGAATGTTCTACCTAATGTGTTCTGTGGTTAAATAGCCATAGCCATGATTAATTTGTACCTACATAGGATTGGCTTTGGCCTCTAGATTTAAGTAATTTTGCTCGAACATTTTTAAATTAATTTGTACCAACATAGGATTCGCTCTTGCGGCTCCTCGACTCTTCGGCCGCCCAATTCAAGCGCAAGTAGACCCAAGAAACTTAAGAAATCTAGACACCTAAGAAAAGAAAACCTAGGAAACCTAAGAATAACCTAAGAAACTTAAAAAAACCTGAGAAAACCTAAGAAACTAAGAAAACATTAAAATATCAGGCAGCCGAAATGTCATGCGGCTGAATTTCAGGATACCCTTGGCTATCTAAATTGGCTGATTTTTTTATTTTGTTTTTCAGTTTTAATGAGCAGGTTGATATGGGGCGGTTTTATCTTTTCACCATTTTCTTCTCGAATTAAGCTAAATTGTAAAATCTTTAAGAAAAAATAAAATCATTAGAAAAATATGTTCGCACGCAGCTACTACTCGTACAGACCGAGTAGTGAGCCACCCAGTTTTCCAAGTCACCGGCAAGTTTTTTCTTGGTTTGCTGTTTCAAACGGTCCTTGTATTAAATGAACATATCAGCGTTGCCAGATTTCAAAAAAAAACGTTTGTCAAAATTTTATGAATTTTTAAAGAAGTAGCGCGGCGGTCTGCGAGGCGCAGGACCCTGTCTTTCATATACTCGGACCGCAGTTCAAAGAAAGGGCTAAACGGCCTTTGCTTTTCAAACGATGCATTCTAGGTAAATCAAGATTTGTAAGATTCACCTCTTTCTAAGCTTACACTTCAAATGATAAAGCATAGGGCAATGGCTCAAAAAGTTAGAAATTCTTGTGACGAAACAGGCCAATAATTTTTTTTTTTCACCTCATGTGGGAATGAGCGAGACTGAATTACCTAGAATGCATCGTTGGCCATTCAGCAAAGTGTCGGTCAGCAAGTTGTAGGTCGGTAAATTGACGTGATACCTTAAGAAACAGCTGCGGGCCTCGGCTTCTAGTTCACAACCGCTTTGAACGAAGAATTTCCTTTAATTTATTTGTTAATATTACTGTACGTTGGTTCTTGCAGGAGGAAGAATACGAAGCAGCGAAGAAAGAAGATCAGGCCGGTACATCGCCGTATAAGCGGAATCTATTCCGCCAGCGATATAGTACCTCAGAAACGACGCAAGATTTCTGGCGGTCGTCGCAGCAGCCTGACGGTGCCGGTGGAGCTGTTGTTGAGGTTTTCCGCTCATTGGACTCCTCGGGCGCATCCGCTGTCGACGGGTTTGTGCATTGTGGAACACTCTTCTCACCACAGAAGGCTATTTCACCGATGTGCGCGTGTCCAACGGCGATCCGGATGATTTTATTCTGACCATTGCCTGGCACGGTATCTACTGGGCGGCGTCCTGCTTGCTCAAGTGCCTCACCAGTCGCACCAAGGTGGTGATTATCATGTCCGACGAGGACAGGTGCCAGCTGTTGGCCGGTTTAATCAACAGCATCCTCAAACCGAGCCGGCTGCCGACGCTGGTGTTCTACGCTTGCGAATTGAGCTATGACGACGATCGTTTGGACAAGGTTGTAAACAATATGGTGACGATGTTTTTGAGTGTGCGACTTGCGATAGGGTGGTGTTGAAGAAGTAAAATCGAGGAATGGCATCTTAACGCAGTTGTTGCGCAGTATTCCTTAAAACCAAGTCGGGCGATGAGCTGGAGCGGGAGCTGTGGGATGTTTTGAGAAGAACCTGGTCTTGAAGCCGCTGTTGAATCAGCCGGCATTATGGGCAGCGATTGCTGACTGCATCGCTCAACGACCCAGCAACCTGACTAAGGAACAGCTTGTCAAGGTAGTACTCTGCTCTTTCTGTTAGCGAGCTGTTCAAGCTTGTCCCATAATTTTAACGCAAAGGTAAACCTTCAGACAGCACGCACAAAGCGCGAAGTCAACGCTATGAGCGATGGCCCACTACACTACGTCTACCACAATGATAAATTTCAGGTTGCTAGGTAATTTTAGGAAGACCTGTCTTCATATTTCATAACTTACAAGGTAGCCTCGCGCATCCGCGCGAGGCACGTAACTGTGACGTATATGCTGGATTGTATTGGCTTTGTTTTTGAAAGGTCATTATAAATATATAAAGGCTGACTGACGTTCGGAATTTTTGACGTTCGTACAATTTTAATTTTTCACGTTATGAAGTTCTGCTGTTCTGACGTTCTAACGTTATGACGTTCTGACGTTGTACGTTCTGGCGTTCTAACGTTCTGACGTTTTGACGCTCTGAAATACTTATGGACTTTTGCATGACGTAATATACATATTTTACCTAAAGAGCAAGTATTTATGTATCCGCTGTAGTCTCCGTGGTTACAGTCATTATGTTAATCGTAACTTCGTAAGTACTTTTTATTGCTGTGCAGTGAATACTTCTTCGAGTGCTCTTTACGTTTCCTTACTTAAGACCTGGTGAAACCATCTTCTGACCACTGGTCATTAAAAACAAACAAAAATCTATTGGCACACCTATGGAAAATATGGAATTTTTTAAGACCAAGCTGGACTTAAACTGACCACGCGTTGACGAGGAAATAAAAATGGCGCATAAATACGCTTTGGTCGGTAAAGATTGCATGAATATAAAGATATCGATGGTTTGTAATTTAGATCGGTATTTGGCATGCCTTAGCCGTTCCAAATGAAGGTGGTGCGTAACTAGTGTGCCGTGGCGTGCTGTAATACAAAGTTCGACGTAGCCCATGAGTTTGTGTTGGACGCTTTTAATGCTTTGGAAGTTACGGGACCAGCTTGTAAATATTCTTATAGCGCTCAACGTTGTCGACGAATGGTCGTTATCGATTTTTGCAGATCCTAAATTATTACCAGCGCTTGGATCCCCGGCTGTCCACTCAATACCGCCGCCGCAAATGGACGACGGCTACACTAGGGAACTGGACGCCACTAAGCTGACCACACTGACCGCTGCAGCTTTGAGTGAAGGGACAGAAATCCAGGACTTCGAATTTGACGATAATGAGTAGTTCGGCGGAGCTGCCAACGTGGCACCGTATCTGTCCGTACTTGATGCTTTTGTAGAACGCTGTTTCTCCTGTTGTTGTGCTTGTTAACCATCACTTACGTTCTTTACTGACAGTGCCGCCGTGGTGCTATTAGGCATGTTTATTACCGGAAAATTAATATGCTCTTAGTCTTTACAGTTTTTGGGACGAACGAACTGTTAATTCCTCTTCATTTTACGGTACCGTTAATAATGTTCTTTGTGATACTGATGTTGGACGGAATGCTCGTCATGATGACGACAATGTTTTTTCGTTCGAGCGGTCAGAAGGTCAAAGATGTACATGTATGGGTAACAGTAGATTCTGTACGAATAGATTGCGAACTCCGCTGTGGCCGTTGTTTCATCTCGCAAGTACGCAGTGCCATATATAGTCAGATTGCACGTTGTCAGATCAGATTGTAAGAAACGGGAAAGTCCAGGATAACCTTGGCGTTTGTCCAGGATCGAGGACAGGAGCAGGCGCCGCCCGCATAGCGACGCAGCAGAACTTGCGATAACTGTTCTAAGTTTGTGTATCCGGAAGGCGCACTGAAAAGCGCGTCCGTAATCGACACAGTGTACGCGCTGTTCCGTGCATCGCAAATCGTCGATCAGGCCGCCCTGTGCTACGAGTACATTGTAGACGTGCTGCATGTGGCCGTCGAGGAAAACATCCATGGTATTCCAGTCGCACGCCATGTATCGCCCCAAATGGAATACATTGCAAACCGGGACGTTTTCACCGTCGTTACTTTTCACAACCGTTAGCCATATTAAGTAGGAGCCATGTGAATGCCTATGTAAGAAATCTCATACTTTTGCATACTTATCCTAGTTCAATCATTCTTTCAATTTTTTTCTAGGTTGTTCACTGGTGTCTTGATTCTTTCAAGCTGTGTTTGAAGTGCGACTGTACGAGATAGCTGTTTGCTCATTCATAATTTTGGCTCTGCTCCAAAGCGAACTAAATTAAATGAAAAATCGCGTTTATAACTCCTAACATAGAGAAATCGAAAGCGATCATGATTTCGGCACTGCAACTGAGAATGAATTTGCTCCTTTTTGGTCGTTGGGTTAGTATAAGCGAATTTGCTTGTTTCGTTTTTGAGCCGGTTTGTCTTACTATTCCTAAATCGTACTTGTACTGTGTGGTAAAATCAAGTTTATTTGCTTGTGATCTGTACGTTATTGTTGATTTGTTTTGGGTTAGGACCGGGTTAGGTTCGCCCGAGAATGTTTTGTCTAAAACCATTCCCTAATGAATTGATGATTTATTGATTATTATTATGATACTGACGCTACATTAGCATTACTGGACAATGTCATAACTGACTGCGAATCATGTGATATCAAATTGCTTGTAGATAAAGGCAAAAGCAACAACATGCAGTATTGTGGAAATGGAAATCTACTCAGAGCTGTTGAGCCGCACATAGAGTATTATGATTCTTCGGCGGAGCTAATGAGATTTTCAGTTTTTGTTTGGCTTCCGAAAATCTAGACCGGCTAAACTGGGTTTCAGTTGTTGGATGTGGTTCAGAAAAGCTCGGTATTTTTTCTGGCAGGCATCATTCGGTGCTGAATAGTACGTCAAATGCATTTTCACCGAGATTTCTGGATTCAGTTCGGAAAGGACAATCCGTCCGCGTTGGCACACACTTACAATAGATTCTTGAAAATCGCCGTAAGTTGCGTCATAGTTGATCATCGACCCTTCTGCTTCGGTTATGTATTTGTGAATGTTGATTACGAAGCCGCGGCAGCTGAGTGACGGATCGCCACGAACGTGGACAACTATTGATCTTGTTTTGGTCAGCGGTGTCTGAGAATAAAAGTAGTAAAAGGCGTCCCGCAAAGGGATTTTGATCTCTACTTCCCTACTGGACTTCCTGACTGCAGTTTGTGACGTCACAATAAGTAATCAAATTCCACAAAAAGTGAAACTAAACTATACTTTTGTATTAATAATTTACAAAATATTACCATAGTTACTGATTAAATCGTTAGTTGTTGACTGTATTTTAAATATTTACTCTAGTTTTCTATAGTGTATAAAAGTCCCTTGACCATTGACTGTACTGTATTATTATTTGATTTATGTGCGGGTATAGTATAAAGTAGATGAAAGCATTAAAACTAAAGCGGATAAGACGCATAAAACAATTACGTTATTCAGAATTTTTATAGTTTTAAGCCCAACAGAAATGAAAACCGGTATAATAGCTTTTATTCATCGTCCGAGGTGCTCATTTCCGATTCGCTTTCTCTATGTCATCCACGCGGTCATCACGGACTTCGGATGGTCACCTGACAAAATGAAAAAACCAACCATAATATTAGGAAAATGAATACACATAGACAAGCTGATCATACCATACAGCGCGTTCTTAGCCAGGTTTATGGCAACATCCAGTTTGTTCAAACAGCGCTGACATCACGTCCGTTCTCAGACTGGGTCAGGTATCGGTCAGCAATGAGAGTGCTAACAGTGGACATTTCTTGGACAATGGGAAGAAACGCTTCCTGGGCTGCAATAAACTGTGAAATAAAACTTAATACAAGTCAGAGAACTACACTTACCAATGGTCATCTTCTCAATGTTTAGCTTTGATTTGAGATGTTCAAGCCAGTTGTCGGGAGGCAGTGTTCCTTAATTTTGTCGTTATACATTGATACAGAGTTTGACAGCTCAGTCAGTTGTTTCCACAGGATTTGTACGCCTTGGTTCTGGCCTTAAGCTCACTCTCCGACAGCTGATCGGTAGGCACAAGTTCACTGGTCGTTCCAATGTGAGTTCGCGAATTTTTCTCCAGCAATTTCGTTTCGTCTTGTTTCTTTTTGTTGTCAGCGATGATGCGCGTGATTTTCTGTGAGTAGTGCGATGGGTAGTTTGATATTTCATCGATCCAGTAGCCCTCATCAGACGATGGCATACTGTCTGGCGGACAGGAAGCCAAAGAGTTGCAATACTTTCCATGTGATACTTTTCCATTGCTTGTGCAACGTCCAACAGCTTCTTCAGTATCACAATAATAGCAGTGAACATTGCTTTCTGATGGTGGTGAATGTACGCAAGGTCAAGAGCGCTCTTCTGGAACTTGCGCACCAGTTTACCCTGTAAATAAATGCAACTGATAATTAGGTTACTGCATATAGCATTTCTTACCGTCTTGGTGCGCCATTCGTCGGACTGGATGTTTAAGTACTTGGTGGTGTCCACAGCCAGCCGGTTTCTATACTGATGTCGTAGACATTGCTATGGCTGGCAAAATCCTTAAAATATTGTGGCAGTTTCGTTGCGGGTTTTGGAATCCTAAAAGGAAGTAGACGTTCATACATACTGCCATTTCTTTTCAACTTTACTTAGGACAAAACCAACAACTACAACAGTGGGTGAAACTTACAGAATTATTATGATTAAAACGAATATAATCGCTGCGCTTGCCAGTTGCTTACGTTAGTGTACATGTTCATTTAAACAGAATTACCCATAATTGTGCAACACTTCGTTTTGTTTTTTTTATTTTAAGGTATCATTTGGAGCATTTATCGTTTACGTGCGTTTGTTGTTTACCGTAAACGACAACTGCTCAAAAAATTTAACCTGTTTTTTTGGTTAATTAGCAGGTTGATTTGAAGCAGAGAGTAGTTTAAAGTTAAATTTAGCAGTCAAAGTTTTTCGTTTAATTTAAAGTATTTTGGAACATCTATCCTTTGCACGCATTTGTTGTCAGCGCAAACGACAGCTGCTCCATAAAATACAGTCCTTTTTACCGGGTAATTGTGTATCTGGATTCGGCAAATAGAAAGTAATTCACAGTAAAATTAACCGTCACAGCTTTATCTACTCCGTTGCCTAGAAAACAAATGTCTTTCTACGACAAACGGAGAAGAAACAGCAGTGAAAGTAATCACATAGCAAAATCACACTGACATTAATGACTTGACTTGGTTAATTTCACATGTGTTTATATAAGCGCTCTCACACAAAATAGTTTACCGAGAAAGATAATGCTGTGAAACAAATTGCTGTGCAGCAAAATGCGTGCACAGGATTTTGTTGATATAAACAGTTATAATAAAATGCGTTCACGCAGTTCAAAAAAATATGCAAACATTGTAACCAAACTCCTGGACATATTGTAATGCTCAATCATGAACAGCCGGACGCTTCCAACGACTCCGGTAAGTGAGAAAAATTTGAATTAAGTAACACTGCAAGTCAACCGCACCTTTAATTACAGGATACGATACGTTCGGACAGTTCCTTCAGCTCCTATGAAACAGAAGAAGAAATTGGTACCTGTAAAAATCCTGGAAAAACAATATTGCATATATGTATAATTTTCAGACGATTGCGATTGTACCGAGGAGCAACGCGGTGTCAATGGAGAGTGTCGAATCACCAGCTGAGGAAAATGGAAAAGAATTCCAAAATGAACTCGAGCAAAATCTATTTGAGAAGTTGGCAAAGTTCCTGATAAACTTCCTCAATATGTTTGAATTTTTTTAAACCAAGTATATTACATTTTCCACTATTAAAGACTATACATGTGGCTTTTTTCATCTTTATTGTCATGCCGGGAAATATCTGGCTCGTAGTATTTGTCACCAGTTGAATGGCCAATATTTTCAAGGTTTTGTCGTCGCAGCTGACATGAAGCAATAATATTAACAACCTTATAATTTTGTTATTCGTGCTCCTTGTAACCCGTAGCAATAAGCTTTCGCAAAAAATTTCTGCACACTTTCGTGACTCGCGCAGTGTGCGTCCACACATTAGTAATTTTACCGTTGCGATATAATTGGCAGTGGAATTTTTCGGATATATTACGCGCCACAAAAGACAAGAGAATTTTAGGATCGTATTCTGTGATAAGGTCTCTGTTCAAATTAAGCTGGTGCAAGTCGATTGGCACATTCAAGTGCGCAGTTGCGACGATATTGGTTATTTGTGCATGTATCCAGAAGTTGGTTATGATCTCAGGTTCCAAATGGCCTGGAGCAATAATATGTGGGCCAACAATGAGTGGTAAAACACAATATGTTCTTAAAATGCTGAAAGGAAATGCAATGGACGTCGTCCCAACCAGAATAGTGGTAGCATACAGTCAATGGCAAAACTCGTTGAAGAAATTAAAAGATTTTCCAGCAACAGAATTTGTTAAAGGGTTAAAAGACGATTTACTAGATTCGGAGTTTTTTCTAAAGCAGAAACTAATCTGCTGATTATTGATGATCTGGCGAAATGGCAAGCAGTGAGTTAGCCACGAAACTATTTACGCAAGGAATACATCACAGAAATTTGTCAGCAATTTATATCACAGAATTTATTTAAGCAAGGTAAAGCAAGTCAGGATATTGCCTTAAATACTCAATATATTGTGTTGTTTAAAATGTTCGCGACAACAACCAACTGATTATTTATCACGACAAGTTTAAGCATCTAAAAAAGCGTATAAAAGATTACTGCTACTCCATTTGAACCTTTGATTTTGGTTTAAAACCGAATTGTCCCGATTATTTGCGTGTCAGATCTCATGTTGTGCAAGAAAACAAAACGGACTTGCAAACAGCAAGAATTTACACCGACCCGAATTTCTGTGCAGTGCCGTCATGACCAAACATTTGAAAGAATTTGCTTCTTTTTACTGTTTCTCGTCGCTCAACCCCAAAGATCATAGAGCTGTCGCGAATCATTGTAACAAAAAAGCATATTAAAGGACTGGAAGAGTGCTGCTTGAATATCGTAAAAATACCGTAAATTTATCACCAGAAAGTACGCGAATTTGCAGACGCTGGAAAAGCCGATACGATTATTAGCTCTTCGACGGTATCCCACAAAAGCTAAAAGCGCTATTAACACAAAAGGTGGTTTTCTGGGTGCAGTGCTGCCAGTTTTAGCAAGCGTTCTGGCCGGAGCGCTAAATTCCTAATTTAAGGTCATGGTACATTATATTGTGCCTGAGCGGGATATCAAGAAGCGAGCCGCCGAGCTGACAGTTTTACAGGCTCCACCTGGCGAACAACATTTTATCGCTTGGCGATTTGACATCAAAATCCTTTCAAGTCAAAATTTAAGTGAATGGCAGAAAGCACAATTACTTAGTAAAAATTTAGAACGGTTCATGGCATTAAAGCCCAGAGCACTTCAAGAAGGTAATCCCTTGGATAGTCTGTCTGTAAGTGTAAACGACGCCACAACTCCGACTCCATCAATCTTAACCACACCGTTAACTGAACGAAAGCGAAAAAGAAAAGTTCGCGCCACAACAGCATCGTCAAAATCACGCAGAAAATCAAGAAAAAACCCTGACTGATATTGATTCGGATGATTCGGATGAATATGATCTCCCAGTGTTTTCATTACCGTCAAATGAAAAGGAAACGCGGTAAACGCGTACTGGAACAAACGCTAAACGAAACAAGTATCACCCGATAACAAATTCAAGCTGTAAGCGCAGAAGAAGTTCCACGCCGGCGTGGCGAGCGGTACGAGAGCAGACAAAGTTTTTTATAAAGGGCAAGGTATTAAAGGCCGCTGGCTAAAGGTTCTTTAAAATGTCGGGTTGTGTGCCGGTAAATCTAAATTTTGGACAAGGGATGAAATTGAATTGTGTTTCTTCTTGCTGTTCTGATGACAGTGACGAAAATAAAATAGAAGATTCGTCTAAAGCTGGTGATAAAGCCAACGAGGTACCTAAAATTACTCAGCCTGTTTCCGATGGACCAGCACTATCTCAATCCTAGTACACTGAGCAGCCTAGGGGGCTCGGAGCGGTTTCACAAAAACCTTCCAGAAAATGTTTCCAAGGAAAAAGCCAAAAATATTCTTGAGGGGCTCGATGCCTACACTTTACATAAGCCTGTCAACCGAAAATTCCACAGGAATCCGGTGGTCGTCCTTAAATAAAAATAGCCAGCTCCAGGTGGATTTGATGGATATGCAAAAGTTCAAAAGTGGAACAAAATTATGGCTACGTGTTGGTTGCTATTGATTGTTTTTCTAAAAAATAGAATGCGAGCTAATTAAGTGTAAAGATGGTTTATCAACGGCAAAAGCACTGGAAAAATACTAGAACGCCTGGGTCCATTCGACAAAATACAGGCTGATAAAGGCCGTGAATTTTCAATAAAATGTGATTTACTCAAACGGAAAGAAATTATGCTATTCAGTTCGGAAAACGATGACATAAAATGTTCGATGGCGGAGCGCGTTATTCGAACGCTGCGTGAGCGCATATGGCGCTTATTTACTAGTCGAAAATCTCCAAAATATTACGATCGGCTACAAAATATTGTAAGACATATAATCACACTCCTCACTCTTCTCATGGCTTTTGTCCTGCGGATGTGACTGAAGAAAATTCCTGCTTGTGTTTAATCGATTATACGAGAAACAGACCATAAAAAAAAGAAACCAGTATTTAAGGTGAAAGATGTCGTCAGAATTGCCAAAAAGCAGGACTTTGAAAAGGTTTTGAAACAAACTTTCAGGAGGAGCTTTTCGAATAGCAAAGTAATACCACATACACCGGAGCCAGTGTATCAAATCGAGGATGAAAAAGAGGAACCATTAGTAGGAAAATTTTATGCAAGGAGCTAACGGATTAGAAAATGAATAGCTTGCAATATCAACAGCCATTTTACATCACATTGCCGAGTGATGCTTGCAGATATTTACTCGAATAACACTGCATCCAGTTGGAAAACCAAATTATGCAAAACGATTTCATTGTCTGGAAAATGGGAAGTTGCAATTGTCGAACTCTATTACCCAAATTCCATGTACAATCTCCTACAGAGCAGACCATGGATTGTTTGCAGGTTTACGATATTGTAACAAATTCGGATGCTAAAACAGGGTTGGAAAAGTTTCTGTTTGAGAAAAAGCGCATTACTTTACACGCCGGTAATTATACCAACGAACAAATCATTGCAACAATCTCTTCGCAAATTCCGAAGCTCCTCTTGGCAAAAGGACAAGAATCCAAAAAGAGGAGAGCATTTTCTATTGAATTACTAGCTAACAATCAAAAAGTGCAAACTGCAATTAATGCCAATACCGTTATTCTGGCTATTAACAATGAACTGCTGAAACGCATTTTGGGGTGTCAGCATCGACAACTGTTTGCCTATTCTGATCCTGCAAATATCGTTGACCTTGCGCAAAATTTTGACGGTTTAAATCAGCTGGAGGAATTTTTCAAAGAAAAGCTCGACAACAAACAGTTGCGAAAGCAAATACAGTTTCACCGCCCCAACCACCACCGCCGCCTGCGCAGACACCAGCGCCAAAGCCAGCTGCGCCAGCAACAGCTTCTATATCTGCGAAAAAACAGAATCACCGTCATCAAAAATACCGAAGGAACCGGTTCAAAACAAAATACGTCTGGTTTAGAAAGCGTTCAACAACCGGAACGAAAAAAGTCAAAGCCGGCACCGATAATTATCCAAAATTTTTTGTTTGCTGCCCAGGAAGCTATAAACGCCATGATTGGGAATCAATCTTTATATATTTATTGCGATGTTGCGGATTTTACTTTGCTTGGTGACACGTATGCGCAGGTTTTAAGAGCAGTGCCTATTAAGGCAACGGAGGCTTTCAAAATTATCACGGAACGTTTGAAATGCCTCATTATGTTCCACTTTTACGCCCCATTTTCGACAACATCGAAGTAACAATTGCCACTGATCTCGGAGACAACGCTAAATTCGCAACAGGAAAATCGATGGTGAAGCTCCATTTCCGACCGGCAAGATACTGAAAATGGGATATAAAGCTTTTGCACCCGATCCGGGATTATTTGATGATTTACTGGGTCATACACAGCTGGGGAGCGGATTTGTTCAATATCGTGGAAGCTATCAAAACGGTGGAGGTTTTGGTAGTTTTCTGCGTGCAGTATTTTCCAAGGTTGCTCGTTTTGTTGCACCAGTTGTAAGGGCGGCAGCGCCGCAGGCACAAGCCGCTTTAGCTGCTACGCCTCATTTAAAAGAAGCAGCTAGTACAGCGGTACATGAAGCTGCAAAATCTGTGGGCAACAAAATCGCCCAAGTTCTCGCACCAACTCAACAAACATCTAGCGGCGGTAAAAAAGGAAGAAAAGGGTATTAAAGAAGCCAACGAAGCGAAACGCACTACCAAAATTGCCGTGGTCCCACCATTTGATCTTCCTGACTATATTTAGAAATGGCTTCCATAATCGAAGGGTCAGAACCTGCCATTGCTGCAGAATCGCACATTTTGCCATACCGCCTTCGTTTGCGGACCGATTCGGACAGAAGAAGAAAGAATCGGCCCACAGCCGCCATTCCGGAAAATATTCCGGCGGGTGGTGACATAAATTTTATATAGCTCCTTCATCAAACGCCATGGTTTCTTTACCGGATTTAAGCATAGAATTAGAAGTAGCACTGAAAGAAAAGGAATGCTGATGGTAGTTGGGAGCGAATCAAAGCGACGGATACCTGTGCTCCTGTAAATAATTTGATTCATTCAATGTTTCAATCAGTTCAAGTTTCGGTTGCTAACCGATTGGTAAGCGACTGCGCAATCTATTATCCATACAGAGCAATGTTTGAGTGCTTGCTAAATTACACAAAGAGGCGATGAATACACAGCTAACATCCTGTGGTTTACTTGGATGTCGCTGGAAGCTTTGAAAGATTCTGTTAACAACTCAGCCGAACAATCACGACTCAGGCTTTTCGCAAAACATGAATACATCCCTTTAAGCGGGAAATTGTTTTCGGATATTTTCATGCAAGACAAGCCTTTGATAACTGGAGTTCCATTACAAATACGCTTTGTTTTAAATAAACCCGAATTCTATCTTCGCGATTTTGCGAATCCGGCGCAGGACAATTTAAATTGTTCATACGCAATCCTAAGAATTTTTGTTCGCCGTTATGTTGGTAAGCAGCAGGAAAAATTTGAAAATATCTGCATAAAAATCTAATGCATTGTATTACAGGGTTCCAGAATACATGAATGCTATAAGCAAGCGGTTATTAACCACAACAGCAAAATATCCTATAGAACGTGTTCTGATGCGCCCGATCGAATTACCTGCCAACATACAAAGCACTGTTTTAATAACATACACATTGGTCAAGTCCCCAAGGTGCTTTTGTGGCTTTTGTCGCAGCGGATGCTTTTAACGGCACGAAAAGACAAATCCATTCAATTTTCAACACTTTAATTTGTCTCAAATCAGCGTCGAAGTTGATGGACAGTCTTTTCCTAATCGGCCGTACGAGCCGGATTATGCAAACGGTAATTACTTGGAGTGCTACGATGGTCTGCTAGACACTTTAGGACGGCGTAACAGTCCTTTTGGCGCACTGCCTTTTAATCGCGACGAGTATGCAAACGGATTTTGTATTTACGGCTTTGATTTAACGCCAGGGGGAACCGGACTCGGCCCTCTAAGTCTAATTCGTCAGGGTAATTTAGGCATCCGAGTAGTCTTCAACCAACCGCTCAAGCAGCCCACGATCATGGTCACATTTCTTACGTTTGACGCGGTAATAGAAATTAACAATTTTCGTCAGCTAATTTGTGACTTTACCAATTAACTAAAATGGATAATCGAACAATGACAAAGATACTTTGCCAAAATCCAAAAACGGAGAGGATATTTCGAGGAGTTTATGCCCGGGATACACTTCCCGAACTGTCCAATGTTTTACCTGCCGCCTACATCGTCAACACGGACAAATCCAGTGGTTCTGGTGAACACTGGCTAGCATTCTATCAAAGCGAGCCGTCATCCATCGAGTTTTTCGACTCATACGGACGATCTGTGGAGTATTTTGACGAGATTAGAGAATGGTTAACTGATTTACATGTTGTTTATCAAATGGAACGTATACAACAAACGTTTTCGACAGTCTGCGGTCAATTTTGCATTTTTTTTATTTATAAGCGCGCAAGCGGAGAATCATATAAAGACATTATTCATTATTTCACAAAAAATTACGCAAACAATGATGCAACGGTTTGTCAATGGGTAAACAATCACTTTAACATGAACACAGCAATGTATGCAGAACTTGAATAAAATAAAAAAGCAGCAAATTTTTTGGGTTTTACATTTCACATTTTATGTCCCTGAGGTAGAAGTGAAGCAATCAGCACTTTTTTTTTTTCGCGTTTACATTGAAATTTTTATGGTAACACAGACATGCTTTACCGTAACACAAAACGCAAACGATTTCCGTCGTCTTAGACACCACCGTCTTCACCACCGTTGCCGCTGTTTCCTTCCTGGGCCTTGTTGACTTCGATAGGTAGTTTCATCTTCCCGTCTCCAATCTCCGTAATCTTCAGCTTCTCCATGGCAATACGCTTGACAGACTCCCACAGGGTATCCTTGTGCTGGTCCAAAACTGTTTGGCGTTAAAACCCAAAATGTCGTCAAATCCGGTAAGCTGGCCCCAAGGACGCAGTAACAACATCATGCCAATGAGACGTTTGCCATTTCAAGCTCAGTAATGATGTCGTTCATCATTTCTTCCGTTAGATTCAGTGTACCCAATCCCCATTCACAGGCATGGCTGGCTTCACGAACAGTTGGTTGTGTAAACAACGTGACCATTTCCCCGCAACGTGCACAGTTCTCGTGCAGACGGTCAAGCCACATACCATACATGGTGAACGGCAGGCCAGCCAACAGGCTTGAAAAATCCGCTGCCGTTGGTTCGTTGTGAATCACCAGCGAGCCACGTGCTTTCAACAAAGCATTGATGTCCTTGAACATTGACAGGTCTTGGATGGTGGTACGAAGTGATTCAAACGACTTTATCCCAAAAGAAACACCATTCTTGGTGGCCTGCATGTCGCCGTTGCCTCTCTTGCAGAACTGGCGGATATTGGCCAGCGCTACACTGTCATAGCTTGACCACACAAAGTAGACGTCGTTTCCGAGGTGAAACAGGGTGGACAGGTTACCGCTGGTTAGCTGTGGATCCCGGATTAAAGTCGTAATGTTGTTGTAGATGAGTCCAACGAGGCGCATGAACTGTTCAATGGTGAGAAAAATGTGTTTCTCTCCCAGCGTCCATTTTGCATCTGGTCCAGGAGGATTGGCAGTCGTAAAGTCGCCAATAATGAACTCCAAGGCCTGGGTGTCACTGTTGATGCGGGTGCAGATGAACTTGTCGTACCCGAACTTCATGGTAGGGAATCCTTCGTAGTGGAACGCGATCTTTCGCTCGCAAACTTGCGCTTTGCTTCCCCGACAAGATCAGTTTTATCGGGTACGAAACCGCGTTTGGCAGGAGGCAGACTAGTCATGGTATATCAGCAGAAAAGGTAGACTAACTAAAAGTGTCAGGAAGAATAATGAAAACGAGTTGGAATTAGAAGCCTGTATTTATAATAATCAAATACACTAAACACCCTGACCACAAAATCCGGTTCAGCAATTTGTTGCTCAGCATTTTGCGTTCACACTGGGCTTCATAAAACCGTAGAGCATAGAGCACACACGCACGCACGCCTACACGCTAACAGAACAATGGACGGTTTTGCAAGTGCTTTTGGCCCTCGTTGGGATCCGCGCTATCCAGCCGAAAGTATTGAGAATCGCATTGAAACTTTTCGTGGTTGTGGGGGTAAAATTACCCTCGAAGTGGCGAAAGAGTACGCCGAACTGGGCTGGTATTGCACGGGGATCCAGCACCAGATCCGTTGCGTTTACTGCTGTGAGATTGAGGGAACATGTCTAACGGGCATCTATCGCACACCGTGCAAGAATCCATGCTTTGGCAAAGCGGTTAAAGATAACTTCCACAGATGTGGGTGGAATGCAACGGGCTGCGGATGGATTACGATCAGGACAACATTGAGTACAACCATTCACCGCAAACAATCCCGACTGCGCAAAGTATAACACCATGTATGCGCGGGCGTTTTCCTTGACGACAGACCGTGGCCCGAAGAAAAAACACTTGGTGTACAAGCTGGCCGAAGCTGGATTCTACAACTGCGGTGAGCTTTACAACAAAACATTTTTTGGCTATCAGATCGACAAAAAAACAACGGTTACGATTACTGGTCGAACAGTTAAACCAGGCGAAGGGGGGGTGGGGGCCCCGTTGCTCGCTGCCGACACATTTGGCTAATGTGTCGGACGCGGTAAATAACGTCGACCGGGCGCTTCGGTCGCCTGTTACAGGACAATGGGTTTTATTATTATGCAGGTCTTGCTGTGCCGGAGTGTTTGGTATGCCCGGATGCTGTACGCTGTTTTACTGCTATGTTTTCATTTCTGGATTGCCGCTGGATCTGGAACCATGGATTGAACATGCCCGCCAATCACCAGCCTGTGCATATCTGATGAATGTAAAGGCAAACGGTTCATCAACGATGTTATACGAGCTTGCAAGTCCCCTGTTACCGACATTGGAATACAAGGTGTGTTTGATCTGTTTGTTACTTTTATTTTTTTTGTGTATTTCTTTTTTAATATTATGTAGGTATGACTGTTTTGGAAAACAAAGCACGGCTCGTTGGCTTCAGTCAAGACCAAATTGATGCCGCTAAGGCTAAGAAGAAGGGCCGTTTCTATTTTTGGGAGGAACTGGAAGAAGCGGTGGAGTTCCATAACGCCGATTTCTGGAGCAAAGCATTTTTGCACTATGCCACCGAAGTACCCGTCGGAGACGATGCCCGTACCGTTGAGCAGTTAAAATGTAAAATCTGTCTGTCGCGGTATGCCAACACGCTGATCAGTCCGTGTAAACATCTGGTCATGTGCGGACAGTGCGCCAAAGCGACCCTAGACCGAGGAAGCCTCTGCCTTACCGTCAGCCTGTTGAAGCCGTCACGTCACTTTATTTTACTTGATACATTTTGCTGTTCTGGAAAATTGTGTGTAAAATGTTGCACTGCAAAATGTAGCAGTTGCATTCTGCTGATACTATATAACTGTAATAGTTTTATTCTGCTTCCTTTTTCTCTACTTGCTTTCATTCGCTGTTGATTCTTTAAACGTAATGGATAATGGATGATCTTAATGCGTTTGATGGCGAGGCTCTTTGGGATAAAGTTTTAAGTGACTGGAAATTCAGCTGCAGGACTATAATGTTCTTACGACTCCGACAACAAGTACTTTGGGTATAATTAAACGCAAAAATTTTTTGTACAGTTGTTGAAATATAAATTTGTTTAGTAACGCAACAACAACAACAACAGCAACAGCCAGAACTACACTTTCAATCAAGCCCGTGGTCTCACCACCCATTCAGCCGATTTTTAAAGGTTTAGTGTTTTATCATCTCGTTCACTGAATTTAAAAGTTTCTTTAATTTTATAGATGAAGCAACTGGTGCGGAAATCTGCCACCACGGTATCTACACAATTTTATTTCTGTGCCAGCAACATACGCCTCAAGTTTCATTTTCATGTTGCAGTGGGTGACCAGATATTCCGTTTAACACCATTATATGGCCGCCTGGAAGACTTAAAAAGCAAGTTTAGTGCTTTGTTTGTTTTGCAACTTATTTTCAAAATATAGTGATGTTGCAGGCATTGATCCAGTGCAAGGATATATAGCGCGTTACGAATACTACAAGCAGCGCCATCTCTACATTATTCTGTCGCCACATAACACTCTGCAGCAACCTACAGCTCTCCATGGTGATCAACAACTTCCGATCCATTACCTATCACAGATCAGTTGTTTCATCAGCACCGCTTTCCGTTCTCTGTTGTACTACATCTCCAACTGCTGAAGTTGCTGGACCCAGTACCTCTGCACTTCCATCATCGTCAAAAGTAAGTTTCACTGATCCTTAACTCTTTTTGATTATTTACATTGTTTATTCTGCAGATACTGTTACTGCAGCGCCAGCGGATTCTGGGGACCAGCATCTCGTGCCTGCCAAGCGTATCAGATTAGCAAACGCTCAATCCGTGGACTGGCTCTACCAGACCTTTACTGATAAACGGGACGACCGGACCTTCCGAAGTTATTCACAGTACCGCGATGCGTATAGCATCTTTGTCAGAAAAGGATCAATAATCCTTTCATGGCTTTCTACCGGTTGCATAAAAATCCAACGTAGTTCGTTATTGCCCGCCATAAAATACGCGGTGCAATGAACTGGTTGTTGGAATGGATATTCTGGAAAAATTGTAGAATGGACCAATACGGCTGCTTTTGCAAAATACCGCCAAAAAACAGTCTCCACCTCCACCGCCAATGCGCACCCGGAAACCCTATCTTGGTGCATTATTGACACCACGTCCAATACCCAAGCAGCTTTTGTACATGAAAACCGTACTACGACTGCCTCCGATGACTCAACCATGTCTGTACGTATCAGATCTGGCGATGCCATAAAAAATTGTGTGAATATAAAGTCAGATGAGTTAGAATTTGTAAAGCAGTGTCAGGAACACTTTTCTGTCATTAAGAACCAGTTGCTGTGACCTTTCTGCTTGCAAAAATGTCTCGCATAGCTGCTGAAGCTTCTGCTGATTCAATTGAATCTAATAATGATTACGATACTAATGCTGTTGATGATGGCGATGTTACTGAAGACCCGCTTCATATAAAGAACTTTTTTGTGTTGAAACCGATAAACGATTTTACCACCGCCGTTATCAGATGACGTGTAAAAGATTTGCGTGCAAAGTTCATCACCTCAATCATATTCCTTTTGCTGAGATTCCCGATGTCATAACAGCCATTTTGAACGAAATTTTAAACGAAATCCTTACTGACATCCCAGATCACGAACGGGTAAGAATCAAGTTGCATAGCCGTCACCTCTCGTTCCCTATTCACACACCTTTCATTCGTCGTGATCAGTTAACCGTTGCGCGATTGATGAAAGAAGTTTCCGCGTACTCAATTCCCAAGAATTTGTACTGGATGATTCTTTTGAGCTGGAAATTCACCATTCCAACCTTCCCGCTGGATCCTGTCGATACGATGTTCTTTATTGCGAAAAGCTGGAGACCATGAGGAGCGTAATACCTGTTCGTAATTCAGACAATCTCTGTTTGGCTCGTGCGCTTGTTATAGCTAAGGCCCTCGCAGATGATAATATTCCGCTATACACACGCTTGTATCACACCAAAGGACTCTGTACGGCTTCCGACAGAACGCTGCAGACAAAAATGGCTAAAGAACTCATTGCTAACGCAGGACTGGATCTTCGACAATATACTTTGGAAGACGTTCAACAGTTTCAACTGGCCTTACCGGACTACCAAATCCTGATAACGAGTGTCGACCACCTCAATACGATCGTCTATGCCGGCGAATATGCCGAAAAAAAGATTCGTTTGCTACATCATAATAACCATTTTGATGTCTTGAAAACCTGCCGGCTTGGTTCAAAACATCGTACTGGTGCGACCGTTGCAATCGCGGATACGATCATAAAAATCGCCATCGATGCCAATACCGTTGCAAACAATGCCTGCGATTCGAATGTAATCCTGGAGAAGAATATACTGTTCGGACTGCTGCCGAACATTTTACAGTGAAGAGTGTTTCAATCATCATCGCGCTGCTGGCTCGGGAGAAAACGGGATTACGGTATGTCAAACGTTATTTGTCTGTCCTTCTTGCCAATCATTTGTCTCCAGAGCTTTTCGTACACGGACCACGTGTGCGTGGATTTTGCTCGGTGTGCAAAGAACACGTAACAAATGACCATGTTGCTACATTGAGGCCCGAAGTCCTGACGGACCAGGATCTCGAAAGCAAGAACAGCCCAGTTCTCTATTTCGATTTTGAGACTTACCCGTGTCCGGAAACGGGCGTTTTATTCGAACCTGGCCGTTCTTCAAAACGACAACGGCCAGGAATGGATTTTTCTGACTCGTGCGATATTGGCCGAGATATAACAACAGAATTTTGCGAGTTTTGTTTCCGGATTATTTAAAACTTCTACGTCTTGGCTCATAATCTTCGAGCGTTCGACGGTTTTTTTGTTCTAAAATGGTTACTAAAAATGGGATAGTTCCAAAGCTGATAATGAACGGCTCGAAAATTATGCAACTGGATGTTCCTGAATTTGGCATAAAATTTCGTGATACTTTGAATTACAATCCCAATCGCTAGACGCTTGGGCTCAAGCGTTGGAGCGACAGAGCAAAAGGTAAATTCCCTCATCCGTCAATCGCCCAGAAAATTTTGGCAGAATTATCCCTATCCTAAAGGGAGGATTTCAATTATAGCTTGATGAATAACAAAGAGAAAGACTTATCAAAGGATTTTATCGAAAAGATCGCAGAAAGGAAAGTACAATGTCAACGAGGAGCTCGTCAATACTGCAAGCAGGATGTTAACACTTTACGCGTTTGCTCTCAAGAATTCAAAGCTGTTCATGGGTATTTCGGGGCTTTGCCCATTTTCTTCCATAACAATCGCGGGTATATGCCATTTTTCTGGCGCGCACGGATATTGGAAAAAACCTTATTGCTGTTGTAAAGCCTAGTCAGCGCATCAGTCAAATGTGGTAAATGGTTAAGCTATATTGAAATGACGGAAGGTAAAGCACTTGCAAGAGAACAGAAGATTGGAAAATTACGTGGACGGTTATGAGAAGAAGCGGAAATATTTACGAATTCTATGGCGACTTCTGGCACGGCAATCCCAACCACAAACGCACATTTGTAAATCCTCATCTCAAGCAAACGATGGAGAATTTGCATGCGGCAACCGTCCAGCGGAAATCGCCCTTGAGCAAATGGGATACTCTGTTACTAAAATTTGGGAAAGCGAGTACGATCAGAAATTGGCAGAGGATGAGGATTTTCGTGAAACAATAAAAGATATTCATGTTCACTCTTCAACCCCCGATGCTCTATATATGGAGGCCGGACTAACGGGACACGGTTGCATTATAAATGCGAGCCCGAGAACAAATACGGTACAACTAGTTACGTAAAGATTATAATTTCAGTTTTAATGAGAGTTGTTTATTTAGGTTTGCCGATGTCATTTCGGAATATCCTGTGAATTCGCGGAAAGATATCCAGTTGGCCCACACGTGCGAATTACTGCGGACTTTGATGCAATTGGAAAATTATTTCGGACTATTTTACCTGACCATTCTACCGCCCAAAGTCTATTGTTGCCTGTTCTGCCTATCGACCTTCGTCAAAGTTCTAAATCAAGCTCTTGCGAAGGTTCTTTAAAAGTACATCCAGCATTTCTTGAAATTAAAAGCAGGCTTAAAGCAGCTGGCCTCTAATGTTAAAACAGAAGAAGAGAAAAAGCAGTATATGGAAGAATTTTTACTTCGAGAGGTGTATCTATTGACGCCGAGAAAGTGGAAAAAACCTGGGGCTTCGCTCTTGCAAAGTTATTTTTAAACAAGTATGTCTTCTGTTTCATTAGGAATACATTAGTTGAAAGTGCTTAATGTTTCTTTTCTCTTTGTAGTTTTTTGGGGCCGACTCGGGATGCGCGAGGACAGATTGTCTACACAGTTCATTTCCGAGCCCAAAGATTTTACGAACTTTTATTAAATGATGCGTTGGAAATTCACAATATCGAATTCTTCAGTGACACCGTAATTCAAGTTGCGTACAAGTCCAAGGAAGACTTCATTCCAGTTAATCCAAAGACTAATGTAATCCTTGCGGCGTAAGTTCAAATTAAATATAATAAATACGTTTTTCTCAAAAATATTTATTGTTGGATGAATTTAGGTTTACGACTGCCCATGCCCGCCTTCACTTATACAATTATATGGCTCAAGTTGGACGTAACCTAATATATTTTGATACTGATTCATTAATGTGGATTCATCGGCAAGGAGATCCTGAAGTTCCGTTGGGAAACTACATGGGGACTTGACAAACGAATTAAATGATGGTGAATTCATCACAGAGGTCACCATCTGTGCTCCTAAATCTTATGCTTGTGTGACGAACAAAGGAAAGCATGTCTGCAAAGTTAAAGGTTTTACACTCAATCGAACTATCAAGAAAACACTTAATTTAAATACTTTCACTTCACTCTGGACAACACCTGGACCTCAAGTGTACCCCTTACGGTATTCTTCCGTGATACGACGTAATAAACGGACCCTTGAAATTGATGCTGTGGACCAGGTAAAGCGCTTTAAGCTTACCTATGATAAACGTAGGATACTCCCGGACTTGACGACGCTCCCGTTTGGGTACGTCGACGAAAATAACACGTTCCTGATTGATTTTTATTAAGCTCTTGCTGCTGTTCTTGTTGTTGTTGCTGTATCGTCGCTATTACGATGGGCAGAATAATATCGCCTACTAAAATTATTATCACCAGGATAATTATACAAGCCGCAGCAAGCGCTGAGAGCTGGCTTGTGTTTTCTCTGCTGCTCCATTTTGCAAATTAACTCTGGCACTGCATCACTGGCGACTCGGCTAATTGATGACTTAAATAGTATCGATGTCTTTGAACTATTGAACAATTTTGATTTTACTGTATTTCTATTTTGCTTACGTTCAAAATAAAATAAAGGAAAAAATACAAGACTTGGTTGATTTGGTTGTACAGCAGATAAAATATTATTCAGTAGCAGTATTATACGGTAAATTTTGAAAACCGGGATCGATTATCGAGAAAAGTATAAATTATGCTTTAAAAAACCTTTTTGCTTCACTGAATATTTTACGAAATCTGCTTACTCTGTTGGTTCCATTTTCCGCTTTGACCTTTGCCCTGCTCAGCCATATGGACTTGCGTTGTGATGATGCTAGCACAGTCGTGATGTCAGCCTGCAAATGGTTACACTTATAATTAGCAGATATAACTGATCAATTGCTATAATACATTAAAATTAAAATAGTATTCAGATATTTTACAGACGATTATTTAAGGGTGAAATTTACTTTGGCGCTTGATATAGCCCAGTCTGTTGTAATTGTGGTAAATTATCTGCAATTAAGACAGTTTAATGATACTAAAAATAAAATGCGGTAAACTAAAGGTATAGCATTAATTCGGATGTAACAATATTAATATTATGCTAGAACACAGAATAATTTGGTTCCGAATATGTACCGTCGTAGACGTTCACGCAATGCTGTGTGTGTGAGATGGTGTTCCTAATAGTATCGCTATCCCGCATGTAATAACCTGTAAATAATTAATTTCAGTCATTAATTGCATTCGGACTCATAAGTACCTATAATATAATGTTCAATAATAATTAACAAGTCTTATAGTATGAAACAGAGAGCAAAAGATTAAAAGTTGATTTTTAGGCAGAAAGAAAAATTTCGTCTAGATCAGTGTTGAAAATTTTCCGATAGAGCCAGGGCACTGTACAAGTCCCGAAACTGTTTACTGGATTACAAAATCCTAATTCTGCACAAGTACAACAAAATAGAAAGTATTTAGTGTAAGCCTTCGAATATTAGGTAAAAAAAGTTAATTAGTACATAGTAATTAGACAAGGAACTTACGGTGGAGTTCGTGCGGAAAAAATGTGCGTAGTGCCACCAGGATTTTTCTGGCCACAGACGTACACGCACACGCTAAACAGACGCTTCAAAGGAAGAAACGATATCACAATGGAACGGCCAGCTAGATCACAAACATCACCATTATACTTCATTCACAAGCATATACAACTCATATTTGTACGTACCTGTTAAATTTTCTAACGTTTAAGCGTAAAATTAGAGATATTGTATTTTAGGAGAATCGCAATCGAAAACGTATGCATTCCAATGCGATTGTTCAACAGAAAGTGATGGAACATCACGTTCCATCGTGTTGACAGTTAAAGATTTTTCTAACCTCATAAGTCTGTGCTAGAGAGAATGAATTCAGTCAGTCATCTCCAGTCTGCAACTTCAAGATTTCCAACAACATGGCCAGCCAGCAAAGCAACGAGATTTCATCCACCATTCCGGAGACAGCGATCTTCCAGAAGAAATCCGCAGATTGAATCTGGATGCGGACACCATCGCGTTTTTGCGTCGTAGCGCTCAGCAGGCAAATTGTAAGTCGTGTTTATAAATTTTCTTAGCTTTTAGGTAATTTAATTATTTTTTAGTGCCTTTGGCATTTTTTGCCTCTAAAATTACGCCCCAGATGCATGAAGAAATGAAACAGGCGGCCAAATGGAAGGCCGACTTGGACGACGATCTTTACCATAAAAAGCAGTTTTGACAATATCCAGTGTTTTGCCTATGCCATCCTATTTCATATATCTAGTTTAATTTGGCTAAGTAATTTTAGTAATTTGTTACTTGAAACTGTATACTTGGTGATTCTGTGGCAATTCTTTTAATACGAAGGTAAATAAAATTCTCAGACGATAATCGTCCGCAGTGTGGCTTTGTAACGCATATAGATAGCAGTACAAACAAGGGCGTTATAGGTAACATACAACCAGGGCTGCCAGCGAGGGGCAAGAGGGTGAGGGCGGTTGGTACCAAGAGAATGGCAGAAAGGTGAGCTGCGGAGGACGCGGAAATAGGTAACAGTAGGCAGAACAGCAGGCTTGAGGGCAGGGGGTGGGGGGACCGAAGAATGGCAGGAAGCTGGGCTGCGGAGGCGCAGGGTTGTGACGGACGCAGAGCTGTGGCAACGCGGGCTGTGACTTACGGGGGCTGTAATAGACAGAGGCTGCAATGGAGTTTGCTGTTTATGGGCCACAACAGCGGACGATCTTCAATACGACAGAAGCAGAGACGACGTGGTACCTAGGAGGATTTTGGGATGCCATGAAAGCGACGGTAGACAGGAGAAAACAGGAGACGTTGGACTGGCGGACTCACAGATAATGCTGCAGACTAATAAATGATTTTGCTTAAGTCAGGTTTTTTTCTCGTATTTTTCTCGTATTTTTCTTTAATTTTTTATTCTGACGGTAGTCTGGATGGCACTGAAATTTCACAGAATTCTGCTGAATTTTCTTAATTTAATTTATAATTTATTTATATTAACGATTTTACTGTTGCCATATTCTTTTATACATTGACGGTATCGATAAACAACAAAATTATAAGAGATCTTTCATCAATGCTGAATCGGATTATCGGTGCAACTGCAGATTTCATTCTTTATTTTAGTTAATAGCACCTTTATCAGTGACGGATCCTCTGTTTATCAGGAATCTCGTCCTCGTCAAGATTCTCAAGGTAAGAGTTGCAGAAGAAATGCAGACAATTCGATTGTTGCTCAATTTCTGTGTATTTTTTTGTGGTAATTTTCATATTTTTAAAAAATTCTTTGAGGCTACAGTGTGAAATTATATTTAGCGTTGTTATGTTTGCAAAACGTTATTGAATTTTCTTATGGTTATTCAATTGATTTCATTTAAAATAAAATGCATTTACTAAGTTTTTCTGCAAACAAGTTCGAATAAGTGAATGTATTGGTATATTGCTGTCAAATAGTTAACTCTTTCATATCCGATTATTCAGTTTACAGATCAAGAAATATCATGTGTTCGACCGTTTTAGCATTTCTTTGATTTTTCCGCTGGATCAGATGGTAAACTTGGATAAACTGCGTCGTTACAGTGGAGATGTGGATATATAGTGTGGTATACAGATGAGCCGAATTCTGTGCGTTTCCACGGATAATTTGTTGTTGTTTACATTTTTTGCTCCGCTTTGCAGAGGATAAGCATTCTCTTACTGGGTAGTGTGCTTTCACTTTGATCCTTCAAAGAAACGTGGATTTCCACGCTGGTAATATTTTTTATGTTTCCTGTGCGTTGATCGAAATACAGTGCATTTCATCGATTTGCATATATCAGAAATAATGTGACTACGATGTTTGACAGTTTCCTAGAGTTGCCACTGCATGGGAAGGAAACATTGATATCAGTAATCCGGTGCGTGCCATTTTGTGGTATTTAATGACCACAAAATTTTTATCTTCTTATCGTGTGAAGACGATATGGCAAATATCAATGCATAATATAATTTTATTGTGAATTATGTGTCTCAGTTAAGAACGCTGAACAATTATGCAGATCAATAATTATTAGCTAATTACGAAATTATTTCATTTACTTATATTATATAGTTTATATTATGTCGTAGGTGTGTCCACGGAAGTCCAGACCGGACATGACAAAAACGCAGAGCGCGCTCCGCCAGTAGAGTCAAAATCCTCAAATCCCTTGCGGGACGCCTTTTACTACTCTTGTGTAATACGCGATGTAATTCAATAAAATAGTACTTCTCATTACCAGAGGAGAGAAACACCAGTTCACTGTACGGCCAGATCGCAGGCCGATTTATTAGAACGCGTCCCGTACGAACGGAAGAAGAAACAAAACTAAAATCAAGTTTAGAAATAGAATAGTCAGCTTCCGATAAATGTGTCTAGTCATGCTATCCGCATGGTGAGCTGGTCAGAACAGGTAGCCACACATGGTGAACCGCTTGTACAACATTCATACGCTTTAATGAAGTAATACAATTATACGAGCATATGACCCCAAAGTTGTTATCACTTATCACTAATGCACGCGAAGTTACCAAAGTGCGTTCAGTAAATCATCCATCATTGCAAACAGGGCTCGCATCACGTCCCCGGCTTACAGAAAGAAAGAAATACGCACATATAACGCAGCGAGTGACGATCGTGGCGTCCATTTCACAACAGGGGAAAAAAGGGGAGGGAGGAATGTTTAGCGGTGAAGGCGGGCGCAGGTTTGCTCCACATGCCTTCGGGATGGTCGGGAGGTCGGCGCCCTCTGGTCCGCCGCGAACGGGAATGGGCGTGGTTGTGCGGGCGGGAAAGCTTGCTGAGGACAGCGGCGTGACGGTGGCTGCCATGCGGACAAGCCTCCAGCCGACTGCCGGCCGGGGACATCCGAGGCGGGGCAGGGACGGTCTGGATTAGCGGGTAGGAGTAGAGAAAGGCGTGCGCGGCCAGCGGGGACAGCAGCGACTGCGGCCGCTGGTTCAACCTGCAATTATATACACCGGCAGTAAAGATTTCGCTTATTTAGACACCGGTCGCGTTACGCGTACAATTTCAGCATCAACGGCACCCGAAACGCATGTCCGCCGGCGCCGACGGCCAGCTCGTCGCAGGCCAGACGGATGTCTTCCCGTTCCGCGGGCGTCAACTCTCGGCAGATGCGGTTCACCGCGCCGAGAAACTGCCGCAGTTGGCCGGCTTCCGGTTGCATACAGTCGATGCAGACGTTCCACAGGTACACATTCAGGTCGTCGCGAACGTCCTCCTGCGAGCACCACAGCCCGGCGATGGGATCGAAGATGGACGTTATCATGACCTTGTGCAAACGCAGCGTCCAACACGTCTTCATAAGATATCCCAGTTTGGCGCAATCCAGGCGCTGTTGCCGGTGGTTGGCGGTCAGCGGGTGTTGACACAGACCACGCTCCCCGGGCAAAACAGGAACGGAGTGGCGGAGTCCCGGCGCACCGCGGCCATGACCGGCATCCTGGCGATGGTGGCGCTGCGGGGGAGCGGATCATGATGGTATACTTTGTCCCAGGGAATCCACTGCGGGGGGGCGGTTAGAACAGGCCCAGTCCACCAGGACGCGGCCGCCCGGCCGGTCCACGTCGCACAGGAAGCCCAGGGGCCACCTCCACGACCACCGGGTCCAGGTGCTTGGCCAGGATCTGCCGGCAGTCGGCAATCCCGAAAACGTGACTGCGCGGCCGTGGGAGGATTGGCGCGTCCCGGGTGGTGAGAAACCCGCACTCGCGATAGGGCTGATTTTCAGTGGTCATTCTTCCCCGCACAACCGGCACCCGTGTTAAACATAAGAAACACACAACGAATATTTAATTTCCATAGCACTTCAGACAGCAACAGCGACAGTTTCCGGGGGTTTATTCGACATTTACTCGGGTTTCTGCTAACTGCTTACTGAGCGTGCACGGTACTAATCTGCTTTTCTCGCACGGAGCAACGCGCGTGACGATTAAGCGCATTCGTATCATGAGAATTCGCCGGCGCGTTCATACGCTTGCGTTGGATAGAGTCCAGTCTGCGCATCATCACACAGCTGATACGACTGGCCTGCAGCACGCACGTGGTTGCCGCCAGCACATCTTTCACGCAATCAGACGCTCAAGAACCACTTTAGCAACCACTTGGGTGGTTGCTAAAGTGGTTCTTCTGTTCTTAAGTTGCTACTTTCGGCCATCGATGCCTTTGTTCTTGTCTTCCTGCTATTACGCAGCATTGAGCATTGTTCCCTTTATTTGTCAATAAAGCTCACTCGTGATCTCCTCGCACTTGTCTGTTACATGGTAGCAGCATCCATAAGGTTTTCGACCCTACGGAATCTTTGAGGAGACGGTGAAGGCTTACTTTCGGAGAACTCGTGAGGAACCTGCAAGTCACTGCCAGATTGACTGCTGAAGCAGTCTCTGCCCTGACTTTGATCAGAACGATCTTGCCGTCTTACAGCTGCGGAAAAACGAGGATCACTGAAGTGATTCTCCCCACAGCTGGTGAGCGCAGTTTTTGTCTCTTCCACATTGAAGAGCACGTATCCCGAACGCACGGACACTTTCTTCTCCCAACTGACGGATCAGACTCGCGTTGGATCAGACTCGAACGCGAGTCTGCAGCGCGCACGGATTACTCCAATAATACGGGAACCATCGGTTTGAACACCGACCCGCAACTTTAACGGCGGAATTTAGCGCGGAAACGACGGATTTCCGACCTCGGACGGAGGAAATCGAGCGGAACCAACACCGACACCGACACTGGTAAAGGAATAGTTCTAGGTTGATTTTAGCCGAAACTAGGTCGGCTTTTTACTTTCTAGCGGTAGAAAACGATTTCTATCCGTAAATTTAAACTTTCTAACGGTTAAAAAGTAATTTCCGACGGAGAAACCGACTCGGATTTTCACTTTTGGTCGAGAACCGACCTGCTAGGTCGACAAACCTGTCTAGGCAGTTAGACAAAGGCTAACCGGCAACAGGTCGGAAATTCTCTTTATTTTGATTTCTAACGGCGTTTCGACCGCCAGAAAATTTTCTTAAATAATAAACTAATTTCTATCGTTTAAAAATTCGAAAATCCGACTAGATAAACTTTCTGGCCGACTAAAAATAAATTGTTTTATTCACGAAAAATAGCGCCAAAATTCTTGAGCTTCCTTGTGACGTCAGAACGACCGATTATCAGTACTTAAGAGGCAGCCAATCAGCGTGCAAGGGAAAGTTCCCATAGCCTAACATAGGGTGAATCATCAGTTTTTTGTAACTTTTGCACGCGACTCGCATTCTGTGACGTAGGCAGAAGTGCAAGACCACTTAACCTGTTACGTCATATTGGTCAGCACAGTAGTATAGGACGTACTACACCGTACTACTATTACGTACTGTACTGTACCATCGTACTGCATATTAATCCTGTGTACTGAGTCACCAACAGACACAACAAACAACAACAAACCGGACGGTCCTGACACTCGGAAGTTCCAGAACCAAAAGACGTTCCTGAATTCACCGAACATCTTCACACAGAAGATCGTTCGACTTTCTTTTTCTAACTGATAAACCCTTTAAGGCTCCATCAGAGCCGACCTGGTTTGACCACAATGTCGAACCCTGAGAGAACGAGTACGCCAAGAAGTACAACAAGGACTACTCTCGGCGCGCGAACACGACCGGAACGTACTCACTCCGGTACGCCGGTCAAGAAAAGAGTCAGCCGTCCTCAACCGACTCGACCAAGTCGGCCGAAGCAAGGGAAAGGCGTAATGAACGAATCCTCCTTGCCGACTCGAATCCGACCTCGGATGACAGTTTCGAGGACGAGAGGGATAAAACATTCCTGGAAGCCCCAGCTGACGTAGCAGCCCCGTCCCACCGGACCGGGGAGGATGTGGAACAGCAGCAGGCGGAGACCACATTGTCTCGTGCCGACCAACAGTCGAGCCCACATAGAGCTGAAGACTCGGTAACGGCTACAAAAGCCACCGAGCTCGGACGGCGATCACCCAACTTGGAAGAAGTGCCAAAGTCGACCTTACCCAACATGGACAAGGCGACTAAGGAAGTCGGACGGAAATCACCGACCACACAGGTCGAGCGAAAATCTCCGACCAAAGAAGTCGGTGAACAACAACCGACCAGAGAAGTCGACCAACAAACGGTCGACCAACCTTCGGCAAAGGAAGTCGACCAACAGAAGGTCGACCTACCACAACAGCTGACAAGAGACGTTGGCAAAGCCCAACCGACCACGCAGGTCGGAAGGACTTCCCCAACCCCGAAGGCCGAACAACAGAAGCCGACCACGGAGGTCGGTCAACCGAAACTGACCACGGAGGACGCGCAAAAGGAAGTCGGCAATAAGCAACCGACTAGCCTGGAACGGCAACCGACCGACAACAAGTCGGATACGGCCACCCAGCCGACCGAACCAACGGTCACAACGGAAGATTCCGAGGCACCGCCACGAAGCGGCCCTCACCCAGCTGGATTACCTACTAACATACCGGCACCCAACGAACGGGTTATTTCGCCGTTGAGGCGACCCTCGCCAACAGTAAGCGAGTCGACTCGAGCAACGGAAGCTCAACAAACGGTGAAGTCGACTAAGGCGACACAAAGTCGACCTGTCGACTTGAAGATCAGCTCGTCACCACTGATGTTCGAACGTACCGAACTGGGTAGTGGGAAAACTCCGCCACCGACAGATGAAGTCTTTGACGCAACAAACGCGCCAAGACATAACAGCGCCGACGGATTCTTCATAACACCGCCGAAGTCCGATAAGGACAACCTTGGCTACCGGACCAGCTGACTCGAAGATACGGCGAAGAAGTGAATCCCGGCAACACCGCCCGAAAAGATCGAGGACATCGACCGACTCCGCGCGAGATGCCGTAAACTGATCACACAGATCGTTTTGGCAGACCAAATCGTCGACTCGGCGGAAGGATCCATCCGAAACTCGGAAGACACCCATAAACTCGAACGGAGGAAATGGGAACGAGATATGGCGGATGCCAACAAAGGCATCGCCACCCAACAACGGGAAATCGATCGACTTAGCGCAATACTGACACGAGCCGATCTACCGTGTCGATACGACGTCGACGAAGTCGCCATACTCAATGGTAGGTTGGAGCGGTCAACAGCGGCCGTCTTCGAGATTAAACACGAACTCGAGGAATCGCAGAAAGCACTCGAGGAGCAAAGAAGGAATTGGCTGACGTACAGACAGCGTTGGTTGAATCGGAAATGGCAGCAGGAGCATTCCACCAGCAACTCAACTCATTCCACCAGCAACTCAGGCCAACGAAGAAGCCGAGGTCTATCGAAACGAAGTCGATAGATATGTGGTGGAAATCAGGAAGGCCGACAACGAGATCGACCGACTAACGCACCTGGCCGACCAACTGCAGTCGAAACACGAAATCCTCTTAGCCAGAATGGGACGGCAGTATATCGATTACCACAACTCGATTACTCCTAACCAAAGGACGGCCGATGCCGACCTAGTTGAAGCGAACGCTCAGCTAGCCGACCAAGTCCACGGACTAAACGAGGTCCTCTAGGAGGAACAGAAACTCCGAGCCCAGCTGGAATACAGCTTGGCCGAAGCCCACAAGGTGAACGAGGCGCAACAAAGTCGCATCGTTTACCTGGAGGCCCGCGAAGTCGAACTATACGACTTCGGTGAACAGGCTGCCCGCAACCTCACAGAAATGATGCGGCAGATGGACGAAATGGATACCGAAGTACGGTGTCTGCGGGAGGAGAAAAAGCACCTGGAACAAAGCCGGGCTGAACCTCCCTCATATCGAACGTCCATGGCACAGGATTAGCATCCGTCGCGGACGATAAACGACATCCTGTGGGGCACTAACCCGGCCCAGGAAATGGCAAAGAAGGAGAACAACACCTCCTACTTTGTCGGAGTCGTAACAACCGACCCGAGCGTGGGAACAATCCCACAACCACCGACCATACCGAGTGCTCCGGAACCGGAACGCAACACGTCGACCGCGACACCACAAGTGTCAACGTCGACAGTGGCGACAACAACGTCGGCCGGTGCATACACCAGCACCTCGTACGCGACGCGGACAACAACGCACGCGCCGGTACCTAATGCATTTAACCCGCACAATGCATTAAGAGGCGATCGGACAACAGATCCCTTACGCCTCCCAATCCCGCTACCGAGACCTGGAGCAGAAGCATATCACCCACCAAGGACGAACTCAAACCCGAACATGGGTAACTTACCCCGCCAGAACTCGCCGTTTGACTTTGACCGAGCACGGACTCGGCCATTTAACCCGACCGACCAGCGGCAGGACGGACATAACAAGGGAGATAGCTCCGACCAACAAGGTCGAATACCTCCGCACCGACCTACACAAGGTCGGATGCCTGCCCGGGAAAGACAGCCCAACTCGTACGGAAGAGTCACCGAACAACCGAGAGGATTCTATCCGCAGGCGCCGAGACAAAATCGAGCGCCTCCTCCACAACAGAATGGGGACCAGCCCGAACAGCCTTGTTACGCAAACCAGGCTCAGGCACCGCATCCGCAACAGGACGAATATGATCACCAGTACGAACCGGCTTATCATCAGGGGGCATACGAAGACCAACAAGGTCGGATGCCATACCCTAACCCGCCCCGGCTGCACAACAAGCTGCGCTGGCGGCACACCGGATTATCCCGGAACAGGACCCGGCACACGTCGCCTTGGTACGAGCAATGGCCCACGGACGTAGGCAACCCATGCCGTTGTTCGATGGCGACCACACTAAGCTCCACGGGTGGCTCAAACAGATTCGCAGTTTGTATCGCCAAGCCCAACAGTGGTACGAAGACGATCAAACCTTCATGTCCGACCTGGTGGCCGAACTCAAGGGCCAGGCGGAAGAATGGCACGACCTTGTTGCCGTCGACGAACTACTCGGCGGATGGCCAGTCAACTTGTGGCTGACCAAATTTCAGGAGCGATTTGCGGACAAGAACAGGGAAGTAAACATAATACCCCGGATCAACAGACGGATATTTCGTTTCGGCGAAGAAATGCCGGAACAGTATTACGATGCCATGATGTTTATGAAGTCCCAAGTCCGCACAATCACCGATCAGATGATTCTGCATCATCTTAAGGAGAACCTCCACGAACCCAAACTACGGGAAGCCCTGGAAATCAGGATGCCGGCGACGCCAATCGAGCTCCGTGACTACATACGGAGCTTCGTCAACGGCAAAGAAATGTATGAGGTGCGGAAACCACGTGATGGCGACTACATCCGAGTTCGGGCAGCAACACCTGCACCTGCTCCAACTCCACCTCCGGCGATGCCGCAACAGACCGGATATCAGCCACACATGATGCCGGGATATCAAACTCCGACGGCACAGTACGGACAACTAAGTCCGGCGCCGACGCCACCAGTGCAACAAGCACCAGTTCAACCACAGACTTGGGCTGGAACGGTAGCGGCGAACCCAAATCCCCCAGAACCTGCAACCGGAGCCCCCGTTAACAACTACGGCGGCGCAGGTTATGGCTCGGGTGGTAACCAAGGCCACACAGGTTTTGGTTACGGCCAGAACCCCAACCAGGGATACTCAGCCTACGGCCAGTATCCTAAGCAAGGATACGGCGGCGGAGGCTTTGGACGCGGAAGAGGACGTGGCGGCGGGAATCGCTGCCACGGAAACTTTCCTAAACCGCGGCGGAGGCGGCAACCAACAAGATAACCGACCTTCCCAAGCACAACAGGGAACTCGGCAAGCGATGATGTACGTCGACAAGATGGAGGCAGCCGTTTTCCAGTGGACAAAGGCCAAGACCTTCTCATGCAGGCACTGCATGTTCAATAACCATGACGAGTCACGCTGCATATATGGATCGGATGATAATCCGAATCTCCGGTGGTATGACGATTGGTACCGTCGATACTCGAAGAATGGCCCGGTTGGCTCGGTCGATCCATTTTGGAGGGACATCGTGCCACCACCACGCCTTCGCCAGCAACAGGCTGGTGGCTCGGGTAGTTCCGGCAACGGAACCAGTCGCCCGACCAAGGGAACGGCGGAAACCGCAGGAATAGCGGCGGGAACCAACAAGGTTCCCCGGCATACAGAGGACCGTTGCCGCCCCGCCAGTCGTTGAACTCGACGCCACCCAACAATGGGCCGGCTCGGAGTAACTCCCCGGGAAACGCCCAAGGTCGATGAGCTCCGGTGACTCATTCGACCTCCAACATCCAACCGAACCACCGGACAAGGATAACCCGACTAACCAGCCGCTTACCCCCCGGAACGAACCTAACTTTGCTCCGTTACAAAAACGGATAGCAACAGTCCTAAACGCATTAGGACTGGATTGGCACAGTTGCACGGAGGAAGAACTCCTAATGGCACTGTCAGCCCCCACAAAGGAGGCGATGGCTGCCCGAACTGTGGCAGCCGAACTCGGTATTTTCATTAACAACGGTGAAATCGAGATCCGGACCGGAACGCAAGAAACACTCGACCAAATCGACCCAGTGCATCAAATTGGCGCTGGAAGGTCGGAGGTATGGAATGAATCGAACTTTCCTACGACGATCGAGGAAGGCACTCAACAGATAGCAACCATCCTCCAAATACTCGGACTAAACGAAAACAGCTCAGAAGAAGACTTGCAAAAGCCATGTCGACCTCCACAAAGGAGGCGGAGACGGCTCGGAAGTTAGCCGCTCAGCTCGGCGTATACGCCAACAACGGCACCGTCGAAGCTTGGCCCGGGATGCAACAGGCACTCGTGGCAACCGACCCAGCGCATCGACTTGGTGCTGGAACGTCGGAGGTCGGAACGCGAGAAACGCCCGGCCTAAGCAGCGCAAACAATGCGACTGCGCCGTCCGTCACACAAAGTGACGTAGCACGGTTCGGCCACGGAAGTTGGACCGGATTGCCGGTGAGGATAAACTCAACCGAGCAGCCCAGACGAGGCCCAAGACGTGGAGGACCGGGACGCCGATCCACGCACCGGGGCAACAGAAACTTCCCCAATGTATCATCCGCACGCGCAACGGATCGATACACCGCAAACATAGAGAACGACCCAACAGAACGGTCCAATCCAACGTTTCCCATTCTTCGAGAACAACCAGCCTTCCACATAGAAGGCTGGGAAACAGTCCCATTGGAAGCACAGGTACCTGCCTACTCTCGGCCGGAGGAAGCGGACCTCTTCCAACGAAAAGAGCAACCAGCACGAACAGTAGCTGGCTCTCGAACATTCCTCAACCTCGGCCAAATGTGGTCGAAATTGAGACCAACAGAAGTCTCAATGGAGGAACGAATACTGGATCACGCACGACGGGCACAAGCCAATAACGAACCGACGGACGGACTCGCGAACCGACCGGAAGTGCGCGAAATGGCCAAACCCGACGCTGAATCTACACAAGGTTCACAACAGCTAGTCGATCACGGACCAGTATCAATAATCCCAATCAAACCAACGGTACGGGAGGTTACGTTCGAAAACGAACACATAAGAAACCGAAGACAGTTCGAGCTTGGGCACACGAAATCCACATTGGCGATGTTGGATACCGGGGCGGAGACTTCGCTCATCGAACAACGGTTTTGCGAGAGGAACGGTTTAACGATGCAACCCCTCGGACATTACACCAAAATACTTGGTGTGGGCGGACAAGTTGCCTTCGTAGTGTCTCATTGTATGTACGGCACCTGTAACAATGCAGGGCTTTACTAGCCATCACACTTTCCACGTCTAGCCGACCGACGCGGACATCCCAGTGCTACTCGGATGCGACTACTTGCATTCGAAGTTCACCTTTATTCTGACACCGATTCCTATTCCGGAACAACCAGAAGGAACGACGGTAGTGCGGTCTATCCCGATACCAGAGACATCAGACATGGTCGGAAACGAAGTTTGGATTAGTCAGCTTGATCACCCGGCGAACTCCACACGTAACATCTGCCGTGATTGCCGGGATACGAACCGCACTCTGCTGGAGGAACTAGCACTCCATAATGTGATAAAACACTATCAGAGACGGATACGCGACGGTACACTACGACCGGTCAAGACTGTAATGAAGTCTATCCCGATACCAGAGGCATCCGCTGACGCGGATGCCCTGAACCGAGAAGAGATACGACAAAAGTACCGAACTTGGTTCTTGGGAGTTCGACGCTTTCTCGACCAACGGACGTCGGAGATAGTGACCACTCTGCAACAGAACGGAGCGGTAACTCCCGACCAGATACTGGAAGCACAACAAAGGAGCGAACCCGTAATCGCCCTTATGAACGACATAGATGATGAAGCGTGGGAATGGGGAGATGAACGTAATCCTATCCGCCGACAGCCTCCGCAACAGGAACGGAAGGTAGACCGTTTTCGGAAGCCTCGACCGACGAGCATCCGATGGCTGAGCGACACAAGCTCACACCCAACCGACCTCGAGAACCAGGACGGAGCGAGTCGACCTACCCAACTGACGGACATGGCCGACCGAACTGAATCGACCACACAGGTCGAAGTCGGTAACATACCGCAAGTCGGACATGAAGACGGAACAACCGTCGAAAATGAAGAATACCAGTCGGACGACTCGGACATACAAAGCACGAGTGATTCGGCGGACGGACTCCGATAACCGACCTTCGGAAGAATCCGAGGAAGAAGATGACGACGAAGAATTCGATCCGTCAGTCCGACACTGTAAGACGGCTAAACCGAGCATAAACGACTCGTCATCGGAGGACGAAGAACCGACCTTCGATGTCCGGCTAACTACAGCTTTGCGGTCTATAATTCACACAGAATTCATAGACGAGCAGACGGAACAACCAGAACAGAACAAACCGGTCGACTCCGAACAACAGGAGGAACTCGATCAACTTAAAGCTTTGTGGGAATTTGGAGGAGGTAAACCGGAGGAAGACGATCTCCGACCTCAAACCATAGTCGTCCAGCAGTTGTCAACGGAACAACCGACCTCGGTTAACTTGACCGACCAACAGAAGTCAGTGCAGTTCACCACATGGAATGCACGGGTCGCCAAAGTAACGACGATTGAAGAGCTGAATCTGGACAACAAATGCCCAGAAGTTCACCACCTAAAGCTGGATCCTTACGTAGAGACGAAAGCGCTAGACCGACAAGTCGTCTTTAACAGCGAACGAGTCTCCCTCCCGCCATGGTCAACATGTTCGATCAAGGTACGGACGGCCAAACCAATGGACCCGAGAAGACGAATTTACTTCTCTACCCTACAACGGGTAGTCCGACCTATTCGGCCAATCGAATCCAAGATCGACATCCGACCTCAGGTCGATACGGCCTGGATAAACATCCAGAATACGTCTCACCAAACGAAGGTGCTGAAGAAAGGCGTACGACTTGGCCATATGCAATACGCTGATATCTACGAACCGGGTATCAACAACGAATACGTCGAATGGGAGCTCCCACACAAAGTGGCGAAGACATGGCCGCCCACACGAGAAGTGAAGCCAAAACCCCAATTCGAAGTTTTTGAGGCAACAGGAGTTCGATCCCAACGGAAGGTCAAACTCATACCTCGTGCCGTAACAATGGTAGAAGTCGTCCTGGACGTACCAGTATCCACGGAACAGAAACTAATGTACCTAGGTGAATCCGACCCCAAACGGACGGAGTTGAATTCATGGACGGCATAACTAAGCATGGCGGGAAACGATTCATCGTCATGGTGGCAAACCATACTCACCGAGAGGTCACCTTACGCAAAGGTGCACCGATGGGTCGAGTTGAGGCATTCACGATGATGACGGACGACCAAAAGGTCGAAAAAGCACGAGTCAACACGGCTGAGGTAGAAAAGGAAGACGCGGAATCCCAAGAGGAGCGACGGAGAATCATCGACTTCGGTAAAAACTTAACCGACGAGCAACTAGCCAAACTGAAGGCAGTTGCATGGGATTACCGGACCGTATTTCCAAAACTCGAACAAACATTACGGAGACGTCACAGGGGTAACACATACTATCGACGTCCAAGGGGCACAGCCGATTAAGATGAACCCCACCAGGACAAGCTGGAAGGGACGTGAATTCATCCAGAAACACGTGCAGGAGATGCTCGACCAAGGAGTCATCGAACCATCATCGGCCGCATGGAGCTTCCCCATCGTCTTAGCCGCGAAACGGAACGGAGACGGCACGGTAGGAACACGCTTCTGTATCAACTATATAAAGTTGAACTCCGTCACGAAGAAGAACAACTACCCATTACCGAACCCGGACGAGCTACTGGACCGATGCGCCGGAATGGAGTATTACGGCAAGGTAGACTGTCAGTCCGGCTTTTGGCAAATTCCTATGGACGAACAATCCAAAGACTACACGACCTTCGTCACACCCGAAGGCATGTGGCGATTTTACCGTATGCCGTTTGGAGTGTGCAACGGACCAGCAACCTTCCAAATGCATATGGATAAAATAACAGCATCAGCTCGGAAGAAAGGTGTGTTCGCCTACATCGACGACATTATCTTCTTCGGAAAAACGTTCGAAGACTTCCTTGAGGCTTTCCGAGCGACTCTCGAATGCCTCCGCGATGCTGGATTTACGGTCAAACCCTCGAAATGTGAGATCGGAACGGATAGACTGCTGTTCCTCGGACACGTTCTCAGCAAAGACGGAGTCCAGACCGATGACGAGAAAGTGGCCTATATTGCAGAACGAAGCTGCCCAAGAACCGAACGACAACTTAGGTCGTTCCTCGGACTGGCCAACTATTATCGTAAGTTCATCCGAGGATACGCTCAAAAGACTTCGAAAATGTACGAGCTCCTACGGAAGGACAAGAATATCAAGCTCGATTGGACGGAAGCCCATACGGCCGAGTTCAACGACATTAAGAAGGCGCTAACAGAAGCACTTGTACTGGCGAAGTTCGACCCGACTAAAAAAACCGTCATTGAATGTGACGCAAGCGGAGCCGGACTTGGGGCGGTAATCTCACAAGACGATCATCCAATCGCCTACGCCAGCAGAGTCCTACGTGGACCGGAACTCAACTATGGAGTTACCGAATGGGAATGCTTGGCCGTGGTATGGGCAGTGCAGAAATTCAAGCACTTCATCGGCCACGGACCATTCACCGTAAGGACAGATCACCGAGCACTGCAGAACCTGCTCCGATGCGAGTCGAACCGACCCGGCATCAACCCTAGACTAACGAGATGGGCACTGGCTTTACAAGGACGGGACATAACCATCGAGTACAAGCCAGGCGTATTTTGCGACAATGCAGACGCCCTGTCGAGATGGCCACTCGAAAGCAGTGAAGACAAAGATCCACACGAAGAGTTGGATCAAGACCCCAACTTCGAGGACTTTAAGGACGAAATTAAGGTCTGTACAATACGGACTCTTAGACGTCTGAAGGCGAACGCCTCGAAGAAGAGGAAGAAGGATAAGGAAAACCCACCGGAAATCCCCCTTCCACCGGTTCTCCCCGGATGCAGCGTCATAACCGACTGGCATGACTTGAGTACCACAGAGGTTCGAGTCATTAATATACCAGCACCGGAGACACCGGAACCGAACATTCGGACCGTCAACATGGCGGAAGACGGTGAGTTGGACGCTGAAGAAACGCTTCCACCTCCGCCCGAACCGAACTTGGAACTTCGGAAAGCGCAGTTGCGAGACCCACAGCTACGCAAAATCATCGATGAACTGGAGAATCCAGAGAAACTCGACCATAAGTCGAAACATCTGGAACACTACCAGATGGCGCAAGGAGTACTGTACAGACTGAAGACGATCAACACAAAGTTGGAACGTTGCTTCGTCGTACCGCTCCTTATGCGCAATCAAATCATCCGATCGCTCCACGACGGAAAAACCGGAAACCATTTCGGACGGGAGAAGACGATCGAAGCACTGAAGTTGCGCTATTACTGGATAAAGATGAATAGCGACGCCATTGCCTACATCGAGAAATGCCGACAGTGCATCATGACGAACAAACAATGATGTCCACCACCGGGTAAACTCCAAAAAACGGAAGTCGGTGAAGCTTGGTATCGCATCTATGCGGACTTCAAAGGTCCCCTTCCTCGGACGGAGACGAAGGAATACCAGTATATCGCAGTGGTAACCGACCAGCTGACGAAGTTCACCGTAGCCCGGGCGACGAAGACGAACACGGCGAGAGAATTCGAACGATTCTTCGTCAAGGATGTCTTACTGAAGTATGGAATGCCGACCATCATCCACTCGGACAGAGAGACACATTTCACAGCGAAGACGTTCGCTAAGGTCGCACGGATCTTCGGCATCCAACATACACTCGGAACCGCCCATCATCCGGAAGGACAAGGACAAGTCGAACGGCAAATGCAGACGATTTGAGACGAAATAAGGAAGTTCTGCGATGTGAAAGACGGACACTGATGGCACAGAGCCTTGGATTACGTCGTTAGCGGAATGAACCGAGCTGTCCACGCCGCGACTAACTTCTCACCATTCTACTTGCTGTACGGTCGAGAAATGACCATGCCACAAGACGTAGTGGCCGGAACGAACACACCGGAAACCTTTACGGATAAGGAACATTATATCCGACGGATAAAGGAACGACTTCAGCGTTCGCACGAGATTGCCCACATTAACATTGATAAGGCATTCGAACGAAGTGCCGAGCACTATAACAAGAAGAAGTCGATTCCGACCTTCAAACCGAGGGATAAGGTGACAGTGAAATTTCCGAAAAAGGACCCAACTCGGAAGGAAGGCTATGACGGAATCTGGACGGTCATCAACTATGTTGGCCCAAACAACTGATATGCCAGCGGGCAGTGGCTCAACAGATAGCCCAGAGATAGGAGAAGACACTGGCTTCCCGGCTACGGCCACACAGGTCGTCACGCCGATGTCTCAGCCAACTCCATCGACCTCGGTAGGCCAACAGACGTTTAACCGAGCACCGTCATTGGAGATTGGGAAACTACGGATCCAGAAGGAAGAGGCCGTAAAACAGGCAGTGAAACTCAGAATGAGTTATACAGCACTTCCTCAATCGACGGAGAACTACACTGCCGAGCTGGGTAGGATAGGCCGACAAGAACGACGTCATATCGACTCGGCAGCCGACTTGGAAAAGCGGATACGAGCACAGGAACAGCTCCTGCGCCCGCAAGGAACGTCAGCACCGACCACACAGGCTGTGATTGACAAAGAAGTCCGACTAGCCCGGTTGGATGGCTTGGCGAAAAAGCGGGGTGAATATCTTCACGAGATAAATGAGGTGAAGAAACGCTTGGCCACACTTGATCCGACCAAGGAACACTATCCCTCAGCCGTCCGGTGCAACTCCGACCAAATCGCGCATTGGACTAGGAAGCTGACGGAGAAGGATAACGAAATCCGAGCTCTACAGCCGACGACGACTCAAACAGCAGTCGTTCCGACGAGCCGACCTCAACCAATGATGGCATTAAACGTAGGCCAAGACTTGCCACCAATTATGGTGCCATCTCTACAGTTGAACCCGACACAGCAAGTCCAACAAGGACCACCGGTCGAACCGCTCCCAACACTACAGGAGCTCAGAGACCTTCTGCGGATGACTAACATAGTCATCGGACGGATCGACGTAATATTGGAAGATACACAAAAAGGAACTCCGGAGGCTATCGAACTCAATAGCGACCGAGCAACCATCGAAGCACACACACAGTGGCTTCGATCGTACCTGAAACCGGTATGCCGACGGACCCAGCTTTGCTGATGGCAATTAGCAACCGGATGAAGAACGCCCGTAACAGAGCGGAGCGACATCCCTAGCTGACCCAGAACTTAGAAGCGGCCGAACGACGGTCGGATGGAGTGAGGGTACTCACACCTGAACAGGTACAACCAAACCTGGTCAGGGGAGAACGACTCCTCGACAGCTGGAGGATGACACTACAAACTCGGGTGACCGTCGACGGAACAGCGAATAGAATCAGCGCCCTTCGTTGGAGTCTCCGGATAGCCGGACGACTCACGGCACCTGGATACCCAGCCACGGACGATCAAGCGTTAGGCTGAACCAGCACGTTCGACGGATACAACAGATGATCCAGAGCGACCCACAAGGAGCCGAACAACAGGTCCCAACTTGTCATGTTATGACAGCTCGAATCGGAAAGGAGGGCCAGCCGACAGAAGCTGGAAAGCGATCCTCATAGGCAAACAGACCATTCAGCATATCTACGACCATGCCTGGCCTGGAAGCCTTGACTTTAAGTTTAGCCAAATTAACGATCTCATAACCGACATAAAGTCGGTTGAAGATCTAATGAAGTCCGGTACGCTCGCCACAGAGGAGAACAAAAACCGACTTCGAGCAGTCATAGGCCGTATAAACAGGGCTCGCTGGTCAGAAAAGTTTCCGACCTTCAACACTGAAGGATCGACGGCTATTCCAGGAGACGTCAGCACCTCACCGATATCGTCACCACCGTTGCCGACCACACAGGTTGTCACGGGGGCACACTCACAGGATCCCAAATGACTAACTCGGAACGTATCCGAAGACTGACCGAACTGAAGAGGGAACGGGAGGACGTAATTGCCCGATCGAACGATACTAGGCAACGGATGGCTACCCTTCCAACAGAAGAAGATAACCACCCCCAGGAATTCCAAGCCTTGCTCGATGAGTACAAACAACTGTACAATCGGCATACCGACTTGGACAGACTCATCCAGTCGGAGGAACAGAAAGTCCACCTCGCCACAGCCTTAACGCCAGCGACGACCACACAGGCCGTAACGTTGACGACTTTGGCAAGTGACACGGTAATCGCCCACGGCAGAAATGCCATACAAGAGGCGGAAGGAATTCTAAGGCAGATACAGCAACGTGCCGAAAAGGGACTCGAGCCGAATGCTCAGAAGATAATTTCCGAGTTCACCGCCCACATACAACTTGTGAGGAACCTGATACAACCAGGTGTGGTCGAACCGGGAGTCCATTCTCAATTCGTCCAGAACGGCATAAACCAGCTGCGAGACTTCAGCCGAAGTCAACGCCGACCACCGGACTTCGACAGGAAGACTCCGGATACATTACCGTCGACTTCATCGGCGGCGGAGATGCATTCGGCGATGCGGAAGGAACGTCGTCACCGAATGTCAGCCACCATCAGCGATGGATGGGATCTACTGGAAGACCTCCAGCGATCCTTTGTGAACAGCACACCAACGGATCCTGAAACCCTTAGAGTGGCACGGCAGAAGATGAACGATTTGACGGCCTACCTGAAAAAGGCAGACGACCTTATCCCCAAAGAAGAACCGACTGATGTCGACGAACGGCAACTCAGGTCGGTAGTTGAACGGATCACAGAGATCCTCAACGCGGAACCCGAGTACACTCGGATCGCGACGCCGTCGCCACCTCGCCGAGCAACACCGACTACGACAGCGGTGATGACTCTAGTCGGCACGACGCCGATGGAAAATTTACCTGGTAACTTGGACATAATCGTCCAAGCCGGACAAGACTTAGCTGATATTTTCTACCACCGACTTAGTGAAACCCTAACCGACCAGGAGGCAACCGACCTCGCACGGATCGACCGAGCCTTACGACTCGAGTTGGATTGGGCCGATACTCTAGGCTCATGGGGAACCCCATCACCAGGTCCGAACCGAGACCGACTTAACGAAGTACTTCATTCGGTGATCGACTATGTGAAACAGTACTTGGCAAACCCGAACAAAGCGGGAGCGCCAAGACAGGACGAACCATCTCCAGTTCCATCACCGGGACTCGATGTTCAACTCCCATTCGTAGACAGCGCGGTCGACCAACAAGAAGTCGACACTGGGAAAGTCGAAGATCAGTACCGAGAAGCGGTTGACGTCATGGAGAAGCTCGGAAAACAACTCCGGCAACTCGACCCTAATAACGCCATGGAGAAGCAAATGCGTGACGCTTTGGATCAACAGTACAGCATCTGCTCCCGGCGGGTCGAAGACTTGTAGAAAATCCTAGAGGCTAACCCACAAAAGGTTTAGCCGACCTCCACCAGTCGCAGCCAACTGCCTCGCAACAACCGCTGGAGCCCACATTGGTAGAACAGCGTGAAGCCCTTAACCAGAAGTTGGCTCGAACACAGAAGATTGCCGACGACTTGCAACGCCAAGTCGACAATATGGACGGAACAGATCCGACCATCCGTAACATTCGGACGGCAATTGAGGATCAAATAAGGATCTCGCGGATGCACATTCAAGACGTGCAAGTCGATCTCGAAATATTACGGCGAAAAGAACTCGTAGAACACCGGAAAGAAGCGGAACAACGCGCATCCGGGTCGCAACAGCCGACCACTTCGAGTCAGCCGACTTCGACAACAGACCGGATTCGACTCCAGCCGACCTCAACAGCAGGCCCGGCTTAACCGAAACCAATGGATATGGCCGACCGGCCCATGTCTCCGGCCACAGAAGCTCGGATCATGGAAGCCATACCGGACACGGACGAACTGCCGAGCACGGTCGCGCCACATGTAGTCAAACTGCTGGCTAAAGTAGCGGAACTCATCACAGAGATGAGAGCCCGAAGAAATTTCAGCGTAGATAACAGTCAGGAGGCAAACGACCTGCATCGAGATATCCTGGCATGGGGAAACAACGCACGGTTCATACGACGACTTTGTCATCCGGACGCCCCACAAACGACTAGGACTTGACAACACCTTATCCAAACTACCTCGTGGTTGGAAACAAGAGTAAACGAGTACGAGGAAGAAAAGGAGAGAGACAAGGAGAAGGAACCGACCAGCCTGGTAACAAATGCCATGGCTGAAGGTCGACCGTCTCGGATCACAAAGATCCAGTCAGTTTGGAAACCGACCTTCGACTCGGTTCGACTTCCACCTCCAGCTCCCCCAGCAAAACCCGCCCTGGAATGGGTAAAAGCAGTTAACACTCAGTTACTGCGAGCGGACGCCGTCATTTCCGTACTCCGAAAGATGATGGACGAAACCGACCAACGGAGCCCGCAGTACTGTCAGATCGACATCAACCTCGGACACTTGGAGAATAACGCCAAGGAAGCCCGATTCATCCTCCGACCAACAACAGTGTGGTCGGCAAAGAATCGGGAGCGGCTGCAAACTTTGTCGGCCATAATCCAGTCCTTCGTAGACGACTTCCATAAACGGAAGGAAGCGGAGCAACGGAGGAAGCTGAATAAGCCGCCCTCCGCCAAGAAGCCTAAGGTACAACCTGTCAAGCCGACACAGGTAGTCCCAACGGTGAGTCACCAAGACGAGCCGATGTACGACTTATCAGTACGGGGACTCGAAGGCGAGGATGAGCCGATGGACACATTGGAAGAAGTCGGAGCAACAGAAGGTAGCCGACCTAAGCCCCTCGAACGACCAACAACGTTACCCGGGCTCTCACAAAGAGAACCGCAGAGTGAACGAACACCTGACGGTCGACTTGTCCTCCAAACAGGCGGATCAAACTCACCGAAATTCTTAAGGAAGCCGAAAGCGACTGATAACATTGAAGAGCACGGACCACGCAGACGTCTCTTCCCGTCGAAGTCGCCATCACCAGTCAGAACCAAGGAACAACTCTTGGAACTGCTAAAGGCGACTCCCTCTTCCTTACCTCCGGCAGAAGAAAAGCCGAGCCCGTCACGGAAAGTGATGGGAGCAAAGGCCTTATTTACTCCAGGCGTCCATAAGAAGTTGGTCAGCCAAGCCAAAACGATGGATCTTCAACGGATACTTTATAAAGCACAACTTCAAGGAGGTATCCGAGATCGAACCATGTCGGAAGAGCAACAGACTCAAATGGCTCAGAAGATTCACGCTACGATCCAGGATAGAGACAAAGCCTTGAGACGGTTGATGGTTCTAAGGTGCGGAAAGCAGGACCTACGACAACTCCCGCTCGACTCGAACATGATATTGACGATCTAACGTCTCCGCAACCCGAACATCAACCCGGGCGCCTATACATTGGAGGTCCAACCTCGGGCTGGAGAAGAGGTAACTGAAAAGATTCCGATAACAATGTCGGACAGTAGCGAAGAAGAGGAGGACGAAGACGACGTCGACTCCGATGACTCCATTCAACAAAAGGCGGCAGCACCACCCAAGGGATCCACGCCAAAACGCGGTAGATCGCCGGTAAAACAAATTTCACCGAACCGATCAGCATCCCAGCCGACTAAGCTGCCGAGTCAACCGACGATTGAGAAACCACCTACGTTCTCACCTCGGAACACCCCGACGAAACCGAAGAAAACCCAAGAAGAGATGGACACAACGTCCCCTTCGGAAGAACGAGCCGAAACCACGGTCGAAACGTCACCACAAAGGGACAAACCGACTTCGATACACTCCGGCCCACGTCTAACGGTAGACGAGTCTCGAACGAACGAGTCGGCAGACGAGCCGGTCAACATACCGACCAAGCGGAGTATAACTAAGCCCAAACCACCTCAGGACTCGTCGCGGGAACTCCATGACGATCCCGCCTTTCAACACGTAAAAGACTTGACGAGATCGGAACAGGACGATTGCATTGACATGGCGTATCCGGAAGATAGGGAACTTTGGCACTCGTTGAGACTCCGACGTGCCAGTATAGTCGGAAATACCACGAAAGCTCGGCGCGACCCCGACCGACTTACCGAGAAGATGGCCGACGTCATGAAACGTATGGGAGAACATTACCGGGCGGAGAAAAGTCGACCTAAAGCCTTACAATTGGCTACGCCGACTCGACACAAAGTCACCGCTCCGGATCCCAAGTCGACCAAGAAGACGGTACAGCAGCCCGTCGTTAAGATGAAAGTTCCCTCACCGACTGAACAACCTTCCGTGCAGATCGAAGAAGACCTCGATTTACGAGTCATTAACTCGGCTAATTCCACGAAGTCCCATAAGGATAAACGGAAGGCTAAGAAGGAAGCGGCAAAACCGCCCGCTAAACCGCAACCGACGGAAACACAGAAGAAACCAGTGAAGTCGGAAGCCAAGGAGTCGACTAAACCGAAGTCGGACTCTACGGTGAAGACGCCGAAGCCCAACCCGGCCAAGCGGCATAAGTCATCCGACGACTTGGACATCTCAGACGCCGGCTCACAAAAAGCTGAGCAGAAGGAAAAGGCTCGAGAACCACACGACAAGGAAGCGGTGGAGCGTAAATTTAAGGAAGTTATGGAGCGGGCCGGCACAAAGCCGACCAAAACTCCAGCTAGTCGACCACAGAAGTCGTCCAAGCCGCCGACGGTCGACTGAAGATCCCCAACCTTCCACATCGAAACCACATTCCGATGCGGAATCCGACCAGATTGAGGCAAAGGATTCGATCTCCGACAACGGAGAAGACGATCCTTACGAGGGATTTAAAGGAGATATGAAGGAAATCTTCAAGCACGGAGCGGACACCGATGAATCACAATGGCCAGCTCCAGACAATGTACGCCAGTGCCTCCCAGACGAACAGGAGGACGACCCGGTCGATACGATAATCCGTACCGTCCGAGTTCACGTCAAAGTCGTCCAAAGTATTAGGAACGCTAAGGAAAATGCCAAGGACATTTACCAGTCCTTGGTACAAGACTTGTCGAATAATATCCAAGCCGGAGGCGAAACCGGAACGTGGCTAACGCATCAACTCATGATGCAGATCGTCGGCTGGACTTTGGATTTTGGATTAGCAGTAGCCGTCCACCGACAATGGGGACGGATGGCTGAACTGATCCAACCGGACCTCATCGAAGCACTTAGAAGTGCAGCCGCAAGGAACGCGGACGATACACCGACTAGAATCGCCAGGTGCATCGGATACACCACGAATCCCCGTGGATCGACATTGGTCCAAATCGCCCGTGTATATAACGTAATGTACATGGACAAAAAGGGGAATATCGACGACATCATCGACCATATAGCAGGCCGAGTCGAAGCCCTGGTCCAGGAACACACCTTCCAGACGACCAACGCGGAACGCGATGTACCTGTACGGTACACCGTGCCCAACTTCATACCGAAACAACAGCGGCGTGAATTCAACCTCCGGATGTCTTATGTCAACACGGACAAGCCTCCGGCGGGCACGGAACCTACCGAAGTTTATAGCGATTCGAACGAACAACCGTCGGATGAAGCAGCTAACATGCTGCATATAGCTCGTACGGCTGGACAGTCGTCACAAAGACGAGTCCAAGCTTTACCCCGACCACGAGCACCTTTCGAACCGACAACCTATGTCGGTACGGCATCGGCTCCCACAGGACGAGCAAGCACGGCGAAACCGAGTCGGAGTGCGAAAGGACGTTTCATACCGAAGGACGTACAGTCACTCCCACCGTCCTCGCCCATAGAAATTTCGCCGGAGCCGGAAGATTTGACCCAACAGAAGGGAAAGTCAAAGTCGACTAAGACGAATCAGAAGCCGGCGAAGAAGGAGGAACCAAAGTCATCAGAACTGATCTCGTCATCCGAAGAAGAAACTAACGATGACGACGACAACGATTTCCGAACACCTGGGAATGGATCGCCAAAAGATGACGAAGAAGGAGGAACCAAAGTCATCAGAACGAAGACGGAGGAACCAAAGTCACCTGGGAATGGATCGCCAAAAGATGACGAAGAAGGAGGAACCAAAGGAATCAGACGAAGAAGGAGGAACCAAAGTCATCAGAACTGATCTCGTCATCCGAAGAAGAAACTAACGATGACGACGACAACGATTTCCGAACACCTGGGAATGGATCGCCAAAAGATGACGATGACGATAAGAACGGTCAAAAACCACCGTCGGCCCCAGCACCTCAACAGCAGGGCGAACCGGAGATACCGGACAAACGAGGAAAAGGACAGCGGCGACAAAGCCGATGATTCTAAGGGCAACGAAGAAGATGGCGGAGTATAGGTCCCTCGTCAGTACGGTAGACGAATACCACTAACGCCCGACTCCGACCACCGGCCACTCCTTTCCGAGTTTAATGGAGACACGATAGAAGTTTTGCCGGACGATATCCCCAGGTTTCCAATGTAAGGGTGAAGTACATCAAAACAGCCCAAAAACCGAAGCCAGCTGTTTCGGAATATGACGCAGGATGGATGTACACATTCGCCGCCCTAAAGGCCTTTGCGACGCGTGGACCGAAGTTCGCCACACCGAGGACTGCGTTCCAGCTCCTCCAACATTGGAAGGTAGATGAAACCGGCGATTGGCGATAACTAAGCCAAAACAACGTACGACATTACTGCGACCTAGGATACCATGAAGGGAAGATCATATGTACGTACATCAGCACAAAGCGGATGTACTACGAGTTCCCACCGACTAAAGGAGACCCGGCTCCTTCAACATACGAAGGATGGATACACGCCATCGAAGCGTGCATGGGAATGTCTTGGCATCCTGAACGATTGACCCGCGGAGAAATACTCCACCAACTCACAGCGCGGTTCGAGTTCGAATGGAGGGCAGCGGAACCACAGCTAACCGACCCTAAATACAAGGCCAAACCGGACACAACCGAAGAAAGGAAGAGATATTCCCTGGAAGATGACTTGGAATTCGTCTTATCGAAAGGGCTTGCCCAACAATGGTTTGCCTCAAACACCGACCAGGTCCAGGGAGGGCAACAGTTTTTAGCCTTAAACCCATCAACTCACCGGCACGGACACCTAGCGACGGAACGAACGACCTCGGCACAATCGACCGAGTCGGCCGACTCGCACCAAACAGGTCGGCCGGAGCCGACTGGAGCACCTACACGGGAATGAGGGGACGCAGAACGCGTCGGAGGAGTGGCATAATCGACCTTCCTCCATTGACACCACATAGACGTCATCGACCAACAGAAGTCGACTTACCTCATTAGGCGACCACCAAGGCGTCTTGGCCCAGTTCGAGAACCGACCTGGCCCGACCGTAGTAATCATAGGGTGTAAACTTATAGGACGCAACCGAGAAACGGTTTGCTTATTTTTGTTTTGACAGACTCGTACGGAAGCTTATACGGTGGACTGCCAACAGTGCAGGGATAACGCAAAGAGGGACAACAACAGATTGCCCTGTGCGCAATGCATTGTGTCTTTCACCAATGAACGGACCGTCGGTACTGGACCGCAACACCGAGCTCAGGCAGCGGCACTTTACATTAATGTCGTCACTGGTAACTTGAGCGCATATCGGTACCTGGCCGGCAGAGAATACCTCGTCGACCAACTAGAGTCGCATGACCAGGATAATTTGGCCATAATCCAGCGACAACGAAGTCGCGATCCGAGATGGGAAGGAACTCGACCACCAGTCTTAACAGATAGACTGTGGGAGTATCGCCAAATACAGGACGTTAACCGACAATTGGAGGATCAGAAGTTGAGGAACGGAGCAGGGAAGTTAAGGAACGGATGGCCACAATGAAAGTCCATCCCCCACCGACTTCTTACGAACTAGAAATAAAGATTCGGTTACCGGCACCCACACAGGGTCGCCCGAATACCGAGCAACTGATGCACAACATACGTGATGTCTTCGTCGGCGATCCACATCGACCATTGACTGGCGCATCGGTGACGATGATGATAAACATGCCGGACGGAACCCAACGACCGGTTACCCTTGTCCCGGCGACGGAGGAACAGTTGATGGCAATCCCACATAGGGCAACGCCAGTAGTCACACAGGCTCGTCCAACTGTTTCTCAGCAGATTCCCCAACATGGAACTCGGACTCAATCGGCGGCTCAACAGCAGCAGCGCCGACCCGGCAAAAACCTCGCGGGACACGACCTCCGACATAGGATTGGCCCTGCTGATCTTTGAGACAGAATCAAAGAGCAACGACCTGTCATCCGCCAAGTCGGAAAAGAACCGACCAGACCTCCACCAGGAAAACGCACTGGATCCGGAGAAACAGTCGACTTAACAAGTAAGTCGAAGCGTAACTTCGACTTCGTCCCACCCGAACCCCAGCCGGAAGCCCATCAGGCAGAACCGGCGGCTGAAGCTCAAGTTGAACCAGCAGCTCAACCCGAGCAAATGGACGTCGACGTGGCCGATCAGATGGCACAACTACCACAAGTGGAAGTGCCGGCCCGAGAAGATCCTCGTTACGACCATGCCCGACAACAGGGAATCGAGGTCGTGATGCCACATCCGACCGAACGAACGAATCACATCATGAACGTCATGAATTACGAGGAACGGAATCGACCACAAGTTTGGCGGATGGTAGAAAACCTCCGCCAATTCCTCGTCTGATCTGGATACCAGACGCTGCTGGAACAACATCAGTGGCAACCCGACTTCAACATGAACGCGCACACAGCGCTAAACGTTAAACACCCATACACCAGATCGAATGCGTTACCCTCGATGACGGACCCGGTCTTGTTGAACGTACCGCTGTATAGCCCGGACGGAACACGTGCGAGCCAACTAGGAGCTCGGGAATACCCCCATGACGAGTTGGAGAGTATTGCCCAGTTCGTCATCACGGACCCACATCCAGCCTTTGTTATTACCGCGGCTCGGGCAGCACTGGACTTAACCCAGTACCTTCCAGAAGGGGAGATTGACTTTGCCCCAGACGGAGCCACGGCATTCCTGCGATTCATCTTTGCGGCAAGGCTTGGCAATTACTTTTGCCGTTACACCGTGTACGGACTGTATCAAACGGAGATTATACCAGCGGCTTTGGAAACCCTCGTAGCCCAACTCGGCACACCGATGAGAAGTGTTATCCTCGCCGTCTGGATGCGCGACTTGCTGTACACCCACGAACGGCATGCGACAAAGTATGCCTTCCGTGAGGATCACATAGATCCCAGCGACGACTCGACCAGATTTATTAGCTGGTACCGTGAAAGGAAGACTTTACCCAGCGGATTCAACTCAGCGCCTTACGAAACTTGGATGTCGGACGCCATAGCACATGGCGCACAGCCGTTTGCGCTGCGGCTCCGAAGGCAGGCAGCTAAGGAATCGAAGAAGACTAGAGCGGAACGTCCCGGCCAGGAAACGGATGAGACTGACGATATGTCTCAACGGAGTGGCCCGGCGACTTGTAAACCCAAGGACCCGACCTTGCGGCCACACCACCGACCTTGCCCGGACGACGAAGATGAAGAAGATTACTTCGGCGGCGATAAACCCGTTGAAGTCCCATTGAATTAAGATCGAGTTCCTACATTGGAACTCGGTCCCCCACGTGGAATATCTAATGGGACTTGGCGCCGAGAAACGGCATGGTCGAGAACCGACCTGACTGAGAAACAGTCTAGCTGAGAAACAGCATTGTCGAGAAACGACTTCGGAATGGACACTCTTCTTTAGTTCTTTTTACAGAAACTGACCAACCATGTATACAGCGGACATCAACGATAACTTTGCCAGAGTGCTGACTACACAAGTCAGCCGGATCTTCGGTTCGACCCGGACACGAGTGTTTAGACCTGACAAGCCGGCTTTTTCCACCGATCCGGTACGTCTTCCGAGGAATCCCCTGGATAGAACTGAGCAAGCCGACCTCAGTTCCCCAGTATGGCACCGGCAGATCGCGAACCACATCAGCTCCTACCGGACGCCAACAGACGCTCCGGTCTAAGATAGCACATCGCGAACCACGTTCTGCTACCATCGGAGCCAACAGAAGCCTCAATCCGCGTTACATGGAGCTGACCAATTAAGTTACATGGTACAAAATGCGCCATTAACCAGTATCAGTTATGAAGATTACTCCGGCCAACCGACTCCGGAGCAGAAACCGAGAGGATTACGCTAACATGCGATCAAAGACCTTGCTGTGCCTTTGACCGCGTGTTTGCCAAGCACCCGTGGCCGACCTCGGAAACGGGTAGCCGAACAGCCTTTACCAGTGCAAACAGCGGATATCCCTTGGCCAAGCTGCCAACAGCGCAGGACGACTCGGATTTAACTATGAGTACTCGAGCCGATCACAAAGATCGGTTGTGGGAAATTCATCAATTCCGGAACGGATTCGCAAGGAGGCAGATCGCCGAATTACGACTTAATTACCATAGTCGATCACACAGATCGACTAGGTGCACGGCGGCCGACCACACAGGTCGACCATAGCGGCCAATAGAAGTCGACCAGCAAGAATGGACGGAAGTTAGCAGTAGTTACGTGGCAGCCTAACTGGATTCTTCGTTTGAACCCAGATCTACAGGAACTCAACTAGGAACCTGTACCCGGAGTTCAACCGAAGTCTCCCCCGGAGGATATCGGGTAAACCAGCCGATTCACCGGTGACCACGACTACGCGCGTCCCGAGCGTGCTGCCATTCCCTGAAGAGGAACAGCGACGGTGATTTGGCTACCGGTGTACCAACGACTCCGCCGAGACCTGCTTCCCCACGTCTACTATGGAACATCCTAGGCAGACCGAGTTAAAACACTCGACCTGCACCCCCTTAATGAATCCCCGATGACGAAGACCACCTGCCCGCAACAGTACCGGCCAGTTGGCCAGCGTCACCGGCAAACAAAAATCTCCACGTGGACGTGACCTGTCTACCCCCAACAGAAGCGGCTAGGCGTCTCAGGTGCGCGACACAAGAAAACGGAAGAACCGGATCTGATGACCTCAGGGACTCGCATGTGCATGAACTTTTAAACCAGAGAGCTAACTCTTATAATTATCACATAATACATTTAACATCAGTTAACAAATGTACATCCGCGTTTGCGGTCTACAACAGACGTTGGCTTAGGATCTGATAGTGTCGCTTGCTGTTTTTAATCCATATAACATTCTCACACAAAAACATGGCTGCACCCGGTAAACTATCGCTTATATGCCTAGCGGTAGCGCTGTGTGTTGTGTCCGGTGAATGCACGCTTTATGGTCGAGAGCTGTGTATGTTATATTTGCCGTTGGAACTCAGTGACCGCAGCATGTCGGGTTACGGTTACTTGAACCAGCGACGAGCTCCCTGGTCATGCAGCTGTACAGAAGCCCGAGAAGAAGCCGAAACCGAATCAGGCAAGTCACAGAACAATTCGCAGATGTGGCATACGAAATTATTTTGTGCAGACGTGATTTTCACTTCCTTGATCTCAACAATCGGCGGTTGGAACGCCGTAAAATCCACGTCTGTGTGCTAAACAAGCTAGCTTTTATATGTGGTATGTATGTATTACGGCTTGGTTCCGGTAGGTGTTGCGTTTGGAGGTCCTGTTCGCTGGGTGCCGGCGTGCAAGGAGTGGCCATTGGGATGGGAGCATAAGCAGTATGACTCCACGGGTGCCTGGTGTGTAGACTCCGTGGGCAACCAAATCACGGAAAAAGCTAGCGGTGATGCCGCTGCCAGTCTTCGCTGCGACTGATTAACCAACAATACTATAGAATTCTCCAACGCTATTAATATGATTGCTTTAACTAACAGTACGCCAGCGATGATTGTATAATGTTGTTATCAGCTTAATTAGATTGTTAGCTTCACGGCTTAACGGGTGTTAGACATGCCGATATTTCGATAAAAATCATTTACTGTAGCTCATGTTGTCTCTACGATGTTACTCAAGTACTTCATTAACATTCGAAAACACATACTGTAAATATTAAAATGTTTTTCGAAAGCTGAGCTACGCAATCCCTGTACTTGGTGCCCTCAGTCGGATGGAAGAGGTTCCGGTAGAACGATATTAGCGCTTTTGGTTAGTATGATAGCCACCACCGACCACGCTGTTTTCATTGCACTGACAAATTTCGCTTCTGCACAATCTTCAAACGACTGTTTAGTGTTTACATCATTAATCTGAATTTGCGCAATAAAACTTCCCCAGACCGGCTTTATTGAACTGGACATCCCAATCGCAAAAGATGGACCATTGTCGACTTGTCGATTTGCCAGTGCTTTTGTCATGACCGACTTTTGTGAACAAAAACATCGTAAAATTATCGTCATCGTCCTTCGTGACAGGGTACTGCGTTAGGTGCCTCTCGGCCATTTCCGTCCAAAGATCGCTTAACACCGCAACAGGAAATGAAAACAGGTCAACAAAGAAAAACTGCCAGAAACAAGGCAGCGGCTAACGTGGCGTACTGGGACGCAGAACTCGGTCTGTCTGACAAAATATTCGCGGTTCCCAGCCGGCTGACCGTAATGGAGCCATCAGCTAGGAAGCCACGGCCACAAACGCTCCACACTGACACTGAATCGTCTTCGATAGACAGACCACTTTCCGCCGGAATTCCATAAGGTATCGCAGTTTACCGTTAGGCTCCGTTTGGTTTTTGGTTTAATTTTGGCAGTAAAGCAGTCCATACCGTGCTCCAGCAAATAACCACACAGAACAAACAGTATATCTGCAGCAGCGTTATATAATATAGCATCTAAGCGTCGGAATGCTCGCCATAAACTCCCAGATGATCAAGTGATCAAGACGATGATCAAGATCGGACAGCGAAGCGAAATGAACAGATTACGGATGATCTGGATCTGATCGAGAAGGGTGATGACTGACGGGGCAACTTCGGTGTATACAAGAATGAAGCATATGAAGTATGTTAAAGCTAAACCAGCTCCAGCGGCAATCAAGAATCCTCGGATAACCCAGTGTGCAATGAACTTTGTTCGGGATAATGGTTTAGTCAGACCGAGCAGAGACAATAAAGTGTGAAAGAATACAACAACAGTAACCCCTGGTCGGCTTCCCATTCGGATAAAGGTAGCATATTCGCTAGCCTACCGTTTATTTTAGAACAGAGGCTTGAATCTTAATCAGTAAATTTGCCAGCCATCAAGCACACCACTGAAGCAAAAAAATGCGAAATATCTCGTAAACCGGATGCAAAAACCGATTTGGACAATGCTTTTGAGCTGCCGCCGTACCAAGTTTAGTTTCGGACTGCCTAAACTAATCAAGCAAGTGGTCAAAGTAACGGGTCGGAACAATGCCACTGAAGCGATCTGAAGGTTGTACAGTACGATTTTGACAATCGTTAATATATCTCAACCTTCATCCATTTAGTTTTGTTGCGCCCCTTACAGAAAATGTTATATTATGATAAAGATGTAATTATTCTTAAATAATATCAGTGCATTTCCAAGCAGTCACCAAGTAAAAGTATGGTACGATTAATTCACCGGAAACAATACAGATGCTGTTCTCGCAGTTTGTTGTCCGTACTTATATTTGAGCCGTACGAGAAACAGTCGAAGTTGACCTTTTAATATTAAAAAAATTAAATGATATCTATCTAGTGTGAGCATGGAACCGTATGCGCTGTTCTACCAAGTAGCATATTTTCGCAAGCTTAAGGAGCACGTGGAGGCGTAGCCAACGCATACGGACCGTTGGTTACTTTGATCTGAAAGGGGCCGAAAATCTGTGTGCGCGGTCCGGACCCTGGAGCGTTCCTTAAACCGGTGAAAATATAGTATGTAGCCGCATACGCACTGTATTTTCATCGGTTACATACTGTATTTTCATACGCGTAAAATGCTGCATTAAACTTGTGTATCACAAACACATCAAGCCGAACACAATAAATTATTGTCGATGGTTTACGCAGTACTGCAACTGCAGTTGGAACCCGTAACTACACCTGGGCAGCCGGTAGGTGTCTTTGGCAGCAGCTCGGGAACGACAATGGACACGCTGATAATCATAGTGAAAGTCTGCAAATAATTGATAAAAATATAGATCGCTCGTGATCACAGTCCCTTCTCAGTTTTTGAAATCTTGCGCAAACCTTAAAAAGCCAAGACGAACTAATTTCTGGGATCTCCGCCGGTTTCATGGAGAGTCGGACACATTCGGTTATGCACAGTAAAGACTTGCATTTCCTCACTGTATTATTGCAGTTCTGTTAAACAGTTACAAGTAATCAAATCATGCATATTAACCCTCCAGCGGGCGGTACCCGAAGGAGTGCGAGTTTCATTTTGAAATTCGGGATTTCCCGGTGAAAAAAATCAATTAAGAAAGGGAATTTTTTGTAAGCTTGTGCTGACCATAGGTCAGCCGTGGTGACTAGGGTGTTTGCCAACGCCAATGCCCATGAACGGTTTACAGCTTAAAAACGATTAATTTTCTGATAATTAGACGAACGGGAATTACATAAAAGCAATAATTTCATTAAATAGTACAAAAAATGCACTTCCAAACAGGAGCATAGCAGTGGTCAACTTGTTGGCCACTGGTCAGCAAAAAACTAAAAACTACCAAATCCCGTTGCCATGTATATTGACCACTATTAACAAATCAAATACAGAAATTAAACGATACTAACGATATTCTCTCCCATAACTTTCATTATATGCTCATACGAGACTGCACGAAGCATTATTTTTGAAGTTTAGCATTGCATTTCCTGTGTGTCTGGCACGCCTAGCCGCCTTTATACTGCCCGCGTTGTGCGCGCTTGCATTTTTCCTTGGTGTGACCGCAAGTGCTACTATCTAAAAAGCGGCGCGGATAGTCCAGCTGCAGTGGCAATTGGCGCAAAGTGAGATATTAGCGGTCACTGGTCACTGGCACGTTCTGGAACGCATTAGCGACCGGAAGAAACTAGCTAGGCTGCCGCAAAGATCAAGATCCCCAATGTGCACGCGTAAGTGTGCAATTACTGTAGTTTTCAACCACCCGAGACTGATCACACAAAATTCATGTTTCTGAAAAGCTGTGCAGCTCTGACCTAGCTTATCCAAGCGATGCATCAATATGTAAAAACGCGGCAAAGTACGTGGTGTTGTGCCGCCATTCACAGTGTTATTGCAAAGACGTTAGAATTACAATGAGGACTACCGTGTTCGGTTTACCTGCATTCTGTTTTCCTGAAGCAGACAAATTTAGAGGCGATTTTGGTTTTCGCCGACCTCCCGGGGTGTTGATACGCAAAAGTGTTTTTTGCCAGCTTTCGACCAACAGAACCGCGTGGCGCATGTTTTGCGTACGAACCGACAGTAACTTTATCTGATTATGTGAAAAAGAGAAACAGTCGAAATTGCATCCGCCCGTGTATCTGAGACCCTTCATGGGCAATGGTGTTGGCACGCAACACAAGGTTTTGACGGACTGTGGTCTTCTACTGTTCAATTTAAAAGACCTGTGTTAATCGATTTTGGATAGAACGTTGCTAGTTGTACCTTGCTGATTTATCTCTGGTTTAATTATTCATCCACTAATTATAGTTAATTAGCAAGATCTACGAGAGCTTGAAAAGTCCGAAATTAGCAATTTTCGGGCAACGGTCATTTGTAATTAACTTGAGATATAAGTTTGAATTATGTTTTTACTGCTGCTTTAAAGTCTCTTATTGCTAATTATGCTAATTGATATTCATTAACTGTTCTCAATCATTGGGAAAAAAATTCAGAAGACCATGTTGCGTCCTGACGCCAATGCCCGTCAACGGGTTAAAGATACGACTTAATCAGAGTACTTACCGTATCCTCAGCTTTGGTCAGAAGAACACAAAGTTTATTCTGTAGGTCTTCTTCCTGCTTAAAAAAGATTTGCATTAATCCAAAGCTGAAATAGAATCTGCTACTGCATTCTACTACATTGCGTGATGTACTGCTTTTCTCAAGCTATGTTTTGGTTGGGCTGTCTTTAAGAGAAAGCTGAGAAACGCTACAGCGGTTTTAAGTACGGTGCCTTTTAACTCAAGGCAGAATAGAGATTGGAGACTTTATTGGTCAAATCAAAAAAGCAATACATAAACATAAAAAGAAACACACTGCTGAACTATAACAGAAAAATTTCGTTCAGCTTATCCAGCCCTTCCATCGTGCCCAGCACTGAAGCCGCATTTCCCCGTTGAATTTCGATGGACAAACGCTGCCGCAGAAATTCATGTGAGCGTGCTTCCCCGTTGTGCTGCTGCATTCTTTTCCCAGCTTTTTGATGAGAGAGATTTATGTTGTTTTTCAATGTACAAAATTTTTACCGTTAAGTAGTGCGCCTGCGTTTGCCTTTATGGTAAGTATTCGGATGGCTTTTGCCTTATAAACTAATCAACTGATTTATGCCTCTCTGTTTGTGAATTAAAAACGCCGTAATTTGAACATGTCTTGCTATAAGGGACGGACAATGCAGCCAGACGTTTTACTTTCGAAAAATTGGAAGCTTTCCTAATGCAAAAAAGCATCGAGGTAAACGGAAATCTGGTCGTTCATCCGTACCTTTTTGTGAACCCGTACGTAAGGCATCAACCCGACTATCAAAAACCCGGCAGCGGCTAACGTGGTGTCCAGATATCCAAAGTTCGGCTGGTCCGACAGGATATTCGCTGTTGCCATCCTGCTGACCATAATGTATCCATCGGCCAGAAAAGCCACGGCCACAAACGCTCCAAAATGGTATTGAATAGTCTTCGAAAGACAGTCCAGTTTCTGGTGAAAAGCTATAAGGTACGGCAGTTGACAATGCAGTTCCATGCGATCGGACTCTATTGCCTCACGGTAACAGTCCACACCGTGCTCGAGCAAATAGCCGCACAAGACACACAGTATCTGCAACAGTGTTATGAACACAATCGGAACGGTTGTCATCAACTCCCAGATAATTAAGTGCAACCAGTGCGGCAGGATCACGCCTCGGCCATGCAAATCCGACACGGTTAGAAACGCTTCCCTCGTGTATCGCGGATGCGTCCAGCTGGTACAATCCACAGCAATGAAAACCACTGCAGCAAGACAAACCGAAATACACGATTTGCGAAGAGCCGTTCTGCCTACTTTTCGATAACTGACGAAGCCAGAAGCGACTAAATCCTCCAGCGCTTTGAGAATGTCGTTAACATCGGATTTTCGGAAGAACACGATGATTAAAACGGGACAGCGAAGCGACATGACCAGATTACGGATGAGCTGGATTTGATCGAGAATGGTTATCGTAACGGGTGGATTTTTATACAGCAGAACTGACGTGTGGGAGTAGGATCACACGCCGGGATGTACGTACGGATGCTGACTGTCCGCCTTCCACCTGCAACATAACAGATAATCTAGTCAATCTCTACTGTGATTTGCTGTTCTCTTTTACTAGCGGTGTATATGATGTCATAACGCGAAGTCTATATAAGTTCAGGTTGTCACTAATATCGGCAGCAGTCACTGATCAGTAGTCTGGAACTTGACTTCTGAGACTGTTTTCTAATTACGATTTCCTTGCGTTGTGAACTGTGGTGTGAATTGGATAAAGAGGCAGCAATACTTGTTCCTACGGAAGTGCATAGTCGTTCTCGGATTATCGCTTAGTATACAGGTTTGCTCGTGACACAATCGTCCTAGCTCTTGCCGATCCTCACAGGACTTACGACCGGAAGTTGTGATTGGAGTGTTCCTGCTTAGGGATTCCTGAGTTCTCGCGTTCCTGAGTCGTTGTATTTCCACCATAAGGATCTGTTACAGTTTGAGATGAGAGTTGCCTACCGATTGAGCATTACAGGCGTGGAAGAGTAAAGATTGTTCATGGAACCCTAACCGGTGTGAACGCTTATACACGACATGGCGCCCACCGGTGTCTTTTAATTTTCCCGATGTAACAGAAAATTATTGGTGGAAAGTTTGGTGGTAATTTACAGTAAAAGTGGTCCGTAACCGAAAGGCGTCGAACCGCAAAGGTGCGCCGAAGGAGGTCAGCGTTCCTGATCTGGCCTAGTTTTATTCATTTTTGGGCGAGCTTCCTCGCAATTTGTGAGCTTCCTCACTGGTGGTGAGCTTCCTCGCCAATTAAATTAAATTGATTTAATTGGACCGTAGGAAAACAGTCGAAACCTCAAAGGTCGGCTGTATTGAAAATCGGTAATTTCCGGGTTGCCTGCGCGAAGCAGTAACCGCGGTGAATAAACCGTAGTTTGCAGTGTCAGTGTGCCTGGCCTGCAGACAGATCAGATAGTAAGCATTAAGCCACTGTCAGTGGCCAAGTGAGATAACAATCTCCAGCAGCTTGATAAAGGCAAGCCGCAAGCGGTAGCCAGAATCAGCAGCTAGAGATAGTTGTTTGTGGAAAAGGTAAACACCGGCAAACGGTGATTGACCTGTGAGTTAAATTACGGCAGCACGCAAAGTGCAGCAAAGTAATTTTAGCATTTAGTTTTTCAGTCGAAACCGCAAAGGTCGGCTGTGATTAATTTTCTACTGAACAGTTCAAACCTTAAAGGAGGACTGTCTAGTGGAAACCGAATTGCACAATTGCAATATTAGAATTTTACGAGAAACAGTAGCACAATAGCTACTGTATGTACCGTAAGATTGATCTGTAAGTTAAGATTACGGCAGCACGCAAAGTGCAGCTGAGTAATTTTAATAGTTATCTTTTCAGTCGAACCGCAAAGGTTGGCTGTGGTAAAAGTTTCGCTAAGCAGTTCAAACCTCAAAGGAGGACTGTCTAGCGAAATTAAATTGCACAATCGCAATTTTTAAAGTTTACGGTAATCAGTAGCACAATAGTTACTGTACGTACCGTAAGAATGTCCAATCCAGGAAATAGGAACAAGGCGTTAAGCCAGGTTCCAGAAGATAAGGTCATAATTGGCCCATATGAAGCAGCAGCGACACAAACCAGATTCAAATTCAAACCGGATGAAATTCCGTTAGGATTAATGTACTTCGCTTTGAACTTGGAGGCACCCAGCCAAACGAGAGCTTACTGTGGTAAGTCGTGGGTAGATTTCCAAGAATTGGGGAAGTCAGTTGATCCAAACAAAAAGGCTCCTTTTTATTATAACGGATGGTATGAGACTGAACGGTGCATTCCAGAAACTTATGTGGATGTTACTGATGATCAGTTTAACGAAGCGGTAAAAAAGGCTTACAAGTGGTTACCTGGTTACAAGAAAAATTTGGAAGATCGTAGACAAGCGGCTCTTATTGCGTTTGAGGCAGCTGCAAAAGTTGGAGCAAAACCAAAGGAGTCCGTTTCTGACGATCGACCCAAGAGAGCGGTGGCAGCCAAGTCAAAAACTAACGAGAAGGCAGAACAAGCTACTCGTAGTGAACCAAATACAGAGCCGCTTAAGCTTGTAGAACCACTTTCAGAGGAAAGCCTCTTTGGCAAGGAGCAGCCTCTTCCAGATTTTGATATGGATGAGTTGGATAGCCGATCAGAGGATGATACGCCTATTCACATGGCGTTTGGTGAAAATACGGATGTAGCCCCAGAAGCTTCTGCAAGAAAGAAAAGCATTTTGGGTGGTGCAATGTCCTTTCACCCGTCACAATTGAAATTGCATGCCTTTGTCTCGGAGAAAGACTTCGAGCAACCTGATGAAGAGTTCCTCACCAAAGCCAAGGAGGTTGATGAGTTATTGGCTCTAACGCAAACGGATCAAGATGTGGGACTAGTCGCCCGGAAGACGATGCCCGTGCTACTCCAGGGTCTGCGGACATGGATAGCCACCACGAAATTAAAAGTTGACGAAATGGGAAATTCCATGTCGCTGGATGCCCGAGTCGACGAAGAACGTAATCTGAAATTAAAATTTCAGAATGATTTTAATGAAATGCGCATTAAATTTGAACGCAAACAAACTGAGAACGACCGGTTGGCGAATGAATTACGCATCGCGGTTGATAATCTCTCGCGGTTAAGAGATGTAAATAAACATGCACAAAATGCCTATGACAATATGAAAAATGATCATGATGGATTAAAAGATGCAAATCGGCATTTAGAAAAACAGTTAGAAGACTCTCAGAGGGAGCTGTCGGCAGCGAAAGCCACCATTGACGGCTTTAAAGCACAAACGCTCCCTGATATGTCGAAGCAGGTCGCGGATTTAGACCAGAAACTAACGAAAGCACAGAGGGATTTAAATGCTGAAAAAGACGCGCACAAGTTGACCAATAAAAACTTAGCGGATGCACAAAATCTCTCTCAAAAGCTTTCTAAGGATTTAGATGATGAAAAGAAGCGCGCTTAAGACAGAGAGGATACCCTGCAGCGGGATCTGACAAAAGCAAACGTACAGCTTAATAAACTGTCTACTGTTGGCCCGATGCATATTCCTAAGGAAAAGGATGAGCAGTCTCAAAAAGAAATCGAACGACTCGAAGGATTATTGGATACGGAAAAGGAAAATTATCGCAAAGTCCAGAAGGAACTGAGCGATATGAAAAATGACAAAAAATGCGCAAATTGTGAGAAAGCGACGCAGGCGAGAAAGGAAGCACAAGCTGCGGCCTTTGAGAAGGATCAAAATTTCATAGACAGTTTCCAAGGGAAGCCCCGGTAGCGACAGGAGATGTGTTGCGGTCCACCCCACTTTCCCTGTTTGACCCCCAGAATTTTTCGGCGTCTCACGAACAGCCATCAGCTGTTGTAACTAATCCGGCCAGTATTCTTCGGAAGCCTAGACAGGAATCACGGGTTGAATTTTCAGAAGCCCATGCTATGCCGCGTTCGTCTTCTGAAAGTCAGGTTCCTAAGGAAACGGTGCCGCCTAATCAAAAGAAAAATCGGTCAACAGATTTGCGTCAAGAGATATTCAAAAGGCCGCCCGATGACGTTAGTCGTCATGCACGTAGATCTGAAAACAGAGACGGTTCTGATACTGAAAATGAATTAATGGATGATTTGCCGCTGGAGGATGAGCATCGGCGTCCCAGTAGCACAGCCAGTAACGAATCTACGTCCAGAAATTTAAATCTGGAAGAATGGTTAATCAAGCACACGCAGATATCGGACAGGGCAGCGCTTACACAAGAGTGTGTTGTTGAATTAATTACAAAACTTGCGGAAAAAGGAAACGATAAAGCTGAAGGCAGTATGAAACTGTTTACCTTCGATGATTCTCATCCAGAAAAAATTCAGAGGTGGCTCATGAATGTGGAGCAATGTCAAACCACAAATAATTGGAATGATGAGGTTACTTGTCGAAGAGTAACTAGCGCCTTTACTGGAGCATCCTTCCAATGGTTCGAAAAATTCTGGAAGGATAATAAAGGAAAATCATGGTCTGATTTCTTTAAACCGGCAATTATTGAGCATTTTAATGGCTCACTGTCTAAAGCGGATATACGCAGAAAAATGAATAATCGTAAACTGGATTTTTACGAGCCAGTTCGTGCTTACCTGGATAGTTTCCTCCCATGGTTCGAGGAGCTAAAAATTTCAGACGAAGAGCAGGTTGAAGCGCTCTTGGAGGGTGTTCAGGATCATCGGCCAGCATGGTTCCGCGAGATCTACAACGCATCACCAAAGAATTACTCAGAATTTGAAAAGAAACTCCAAGATTGTGAAAAATTGTGGAAGCGGATGAATAAGGATAAAAAAGTACCCGAGTCCACTCAAAAGAATATACTGGCAGAACCGAGAAGTGCTGGAAACAATAATAATATTCCGAACTACGAAAATAGAGGCGGCCGTGGTGGCTCGTCCCAAAGAGGAAATTATTACCCGAATCGGGGAGGTCGCGGAAATTACGGGAATAATCGTGGAGGATATTCCCGTTCATACACTGAAACTGTGATTCCACAGCAGCAGAACTCTGCGGCTCCAGTCCAACCTGTCCTGACTGTACCCCAGCCGCAATACGTTCCGATTCCAGTGTATCAACAGCCACAATTTGTTGAACAACAACCGGTACAATTTGCGCAGACATTTCAGCAGCCCATTCCGATGCAAGCTGCTATGCCGGTTCCCGTCCAGATGATGAATCGAATGATACCGGTAATGCAGCCCCAGTTCCAGCAGCCGGTACAGAATGTCCAGAATTTCGATCCGCAGTATCAGCAGGGTGGTCCTGTAAATAATAATAATTACAGCGGTAGCAATAACCGTGGGAATTTTCGGCAAAACAATAACTTCCGCGGAAATAACAATCAGCGTGGGGGTTATAATAATAACAACAATCGTCAACAAAACCAAAATCAGAATCAGAATTATCGCCCGCAACAGCAGGCTGGTAATCAACCTCCGTTCGATGAGCGTAACATTTTAAAAGATAAATGGCGAACAAACCGCGGAGTCGAGATTTGTTTCCGTTGCCACGGTTTGCATCCGGCAGCAGGTTGTACGAATCAATTTGTACTTCCTCGTCAGTACGAACCGTCTGCAGAGTTGTTGGCAAAATATAACAACCCTCAGCAGCAAATTAACATGATGGAGTTAGACCTACCAGCTGGTTTGTCTTCCCCGACGCCTCAGTGTAATAAAATGGAAGTTCAGGACTTTTCCCAATATCCGCTGGCGGATCATGTATGCTTGTTGCCAACGTTAGACGCACAGGCTTGGTATTCTGTAATTGACATAAATTATCAGAAGGTGAAAACCATGTTAGATACCGGTTCTAGCATTTCGGTTATGTCTTTAAAAATGGCAAATGATTTAAAATTGAATATTCACCGGTGCCCTGATCACATTAAAGGCAGAGTCGTTCACACGGCTTACCAGGGAAGACAGTTAATCGAGCCACTCTCCGTAGTCGTTACCATCCATGAATTTGGGATGGCCTTTGAACACGCAATTCTGGTGAGTTCCACCTTCGACAGGGACCATGTTGTTTTAGGTTTAGACTTTTTAGCTACAAAACCGTTTGTCCTTGACATGAATACAATGACGTGGCGTCTTTCGCGCAGACCGCCCGGTGCGCCAGTATTTTTACGCCGTGAAACTCACCTAATGTCGGATGTCATCCGCTCACACGATTTCGATCCACTAATTCCGGTGGGAGTTAAGCCGTCACCCGCAATCCCTGCACTGATGTTGACCGAGCGAATTGGTGTCGCTAAAGAAGCAAAATTTGTGCCATACGAATCTGCACATTTAATCCTGGCAAAAGCTGATCCAGAAATTTGTATCTTACATTTACAAAAAGCCAAACAGGAATGGCCTCGCCCAGCTCAGCCTTTTCCAGTAATAAAAACGACGGATGTACCTGTTAAAGCGGAAATCAAGGAAGTTGTGCCCGTACAAGCGGCACCGTCGAAGAAAGGATCCGATCAACGCGATGAGGAGTTTGTTCGTAGTGTAGTTCAGGAGATGATTCGGCAGTATCTTCCGAAAGCAGCCTTGGTTGCTGACGAACCGATCAAACCTGTAATTAAAAAAGAAATTAAGACAGAGAAAAACCCGGAACCAAGTCAAGTTCGTGGGGGAGGCGGTGAAATAGTAGTAAATAATATGCAGTCAAGTTCGCGGGGAGAGAACAGGCGCCTCCCCAGTCGCCAATTAAACAAGAAAAAATCTGTCAGCCGTCGCCGGCATGCAGTTCGAGTACCTCGTCTTCGGCATCGGTCAGTCCTGTGCCCAGCCCTGGTTCACGTCAAGTTCGTGGGGGTGACGATCCCTTGCAACTTCCAATCCAGATTTCATCCTTGGACGCAGTCCTACAGCAGCATCCTGCGGCTAAATATTTGTACATGGGGGTCCTAGAAAAATCGTCTAAATCAGTGGAATGTCTCAGCATGGATAACAAGTTATTAAACGTTATACCTGTTGAACGTGACCGCAGAGACGTCGATGAAGTCCATGATTATCCGTCTTTCATGGCACGGAATCCTGAATTGAAAAGGTGGATGTCACCGATGGATAGGCCGCAGGATAAAGGCCTGTTTCCTACAGAAAGAAGGTTTAGAGATCCTCAGTTTTGGAGGGAAACTCAACAGATGTGTGTGGACAGCCGTATGTGGTACAAAATGTATAAGAAACCGTCGCACGCTAATACCAATTATACCATGTATGAAATTAATCGGATGATAATTTGCGAAGGAATTTTGTGCAGAGTGCCTGATCACTCTGGTGCTTGTCCGAGGATTTACGTGCCACACCAATGGCGGCAGAAATTGATAGCTTGCTTTCACGATATTTTAGTGCATAAGCAGGTATATGGCCGGTGTGAAAAATTATATCCGTATCTTGTCAAAGTCTTTTATTGGCCGGATTGTATTATTGATATCGAACGGTATGAAAAGAACTGTGATACGTGTAGAAATTCCCTGAATGATCGTCGGCACTTCGAAACGTTAAAAAGAAATGAGCAGCTGGCCGCTCAGAAAATAACAGGAAAACGTAAAGTTACCTTTTCTGTAGATAACCCGGCACCGGCAGGTGAATTTGACAACGGTAGCTTTATTCCTGCTGATGATATGCGGCCCATTGATATTGGCCCCTGTCCGGTCTCCTACAAAGATAAACAGGCGGAGAAGCAAAGAGTAATAGCTTCTCAAACGACCGATAACTCACCGCAAGAATATGTGCTAACGAGTCAGCACATGTCAGATTTGGTACCTCCAGCTGTCAGGGCAACATACGATGCTCCTGTGAATGTAAATATTAATGAACAGTGGGCAATTTGGAACGAAATACAAAAACAGAAAGCGTTAAGAGAGTCAGTGGGTGTTAATTCAGCACAACCTACCGTGGGAAATGTTGAACCGTCAATGGAAGGTTCGGGAAGGAGTTCACCCCGGCGCAAAAAATCCAGTTACAGTCGCCGAATTAGACGCGAATATGCCGAGCGTGAAGCTGCAATGCAAATGTCCGCCGAGACAGTGCAATCGGCTCCGGTGCAGCAGCAAGTACCTAAAAACTTACCGAAACGGTCCCAGAATGTCCGGGAATCCACGGAAATACCGGCATGCGTGTACACAAAGGATGTCATCGAGTTGGCGTACAGGGACGCTCACCTGAAACAAGCACAAGCACAGGCGGAAATCAACTCTGCGGAGCAAGACATTTACCGATTCGAGCCAGAGCCCGGTCCAATTGATTGTTTTAAAATGGAGCTGTTCCCGGCTTCACCGGTTATAATTCAGCCTCATTCGCAGGGAATTATCCGCGCAACAACAGCCATGTCTGATGAACAATTCATGGAGTTTCAGGACGAGTATTTATATACCCAGCCATTTCTCTACGAAGGAAAAATACCTGAATCGAATAAAAATGCAGTATTATTGGACGGCGTCTTGACACTTAACGAGTACGGTAACTGTCGGGTCTGTGTTGTCAACGTTTCTGACAAACCACTGGTTTTAAACGAAGAAACTAACCTTGGAGAAGTTGCACTCGTTGATGCAGTGTATCAAATGGACTCTCCAGAATTTCAGGAAAGCTGTCACGGTGACTCTTGCGGCGTTTCACGCGATGAAAAAGGTGTTCCGGTACCGGCCAAAATTAATGAATGTGTTGCGATACAGTTGCAGCCTTCCGCTCCCAGTGATGTTGATCCTGAAACGGAGGAAACGTTTGCTAAAATTAAGGTGGGAGATATCTGTCCCAGCAAAGAAGAGCTCAAACAGATTTTCTATCAAGCAAAGTCAGTTTTACCGACGAAAGCTCGTCCAGTCGGATGTTGCACCATTTACGAGCACTCGGTAGATACGGGAACGAGTTTGCCGGTTCGAACTCCTCCGTACCGTACATCGTTTGAGGATCGTAAATGGCTCCAAGCTAAAACACAAGAAATGATTAAAGACGGCATTATTGAGCCAACTAATTCGGCGTGGGGAAGTCCTATTTGTATAGTAAAAAAGAAGGATAAATCCCGGCGACTAACTGTTGACTTTCGTAAATTAAATGAACGGTTAATGGGCAGTAGCTATCCCTTGCCTAGAGTCGACGACATTTTAAACGCCCTTGATAAAGCCACTATGTTTAGTAAAATAGATCTTAAGTCGGGGTTTTGGCAGATAAAGATTAAGCCGGAAGACCGGTGTAAAACAACGATGGTCGGAGAAGAGTTTACATTCCAGTATAAAGACTTACCGTTTGGCTTGAAGGATGCGCCTTCTGCTTTTCAACGAGCAATGGACTTGACGCTTGCGAACATGAAATGGAGGAACCTTCTGGTTTTCATAGACGACATTATCGTCTTTAGCAAAAATTTAGCCGATCACATGCGGGATTTACAGGAGCTTTTTCTGAGGCTCCAGGAGTGCGGTTGGACCATCAACCCTGAAAAGACAGAATTATTTGTTAATTCAATAACATTTTTGGGACACACTGTAGATCAGTTCGGTATCAGCACAGATGCAGAGAAGATCCAGGCAGTTAAGGAATTCGGCCCTATAAAAGATAAGAAAGACATTTTAAGGTTTTTGGGCATGGTCGGGTATTATCGTCAATTTATTAAGAATTTCCAAGAAATTGCAGAACCGCTTCAAAAGTTGATTCCTAAAAAAATTACCTTTGAGTGGGGAACTGATCAGTGTAGAGCTGTGGAGTAGCTGAAAGAAGCCTTGATGACGGCGCCGGTCCTAGCCCGTTATGATCCAGAGGCTTTATCGCGAGTTGTGGTGGATGCCAGTACTATCGCTGTCGGTGCAGTACTTATGCAGTGCCCTCGGGATAAGCCGACTGATGTAGCGACGAACTGGAAGCCTATCGCATACTTAAGTCGCAAGTTAACGGAAACTCAAAAGCGGCTCCATTTTCCTACAGAACTTGAAGCCTATGCTGTTATTTGCGCTCTCAAGAAGTGGAAACATTACCTGTCTGACTATCAGTTTGAAGTCCAGACTGATCATCAGGCGCTAGGTTTCCTTAATAATATGCGCGATGCCGCTGGCCGTCTTGGACGCTGGGCATTGTATATCCAGCAATTCAATACTAAACCAGTTCACATACCTGGCAAGGAGAACGTGATTGCGGATGCTTTAAGCAGAAATCCAGGGGAACAACCGGAACCCGACTCTGACGATTCGGATATTGAATTTGATTATCGGCAGACTTACTCTTTTGCCGGTGACGCAGCAATGATTGAATGCTGTTTTGCGGTTTTGGAAAGAGACTACGCGGATATCTGTTTTGAAATGATGTCGGCCGAAGTGAAAGCCATTTCGGAGGAAGATATGAAAGCTTTCGACGCAGATAAAGTTCAGAAGTTGATTACAGACGACAAAGCCTCATATTGGGCTGAAGAACAGTCTCGGGACGCGCGCATTGTCCGATGGCGGTTACTCCTGGAAAATAAAAAGGAAAAAATGTCGGAGCATGAGCAGTTGCATCTTAATAAGTTTGTAGTCAAGCAAGGTGTCGTGTATTATAAGTTCGAATTAAATCGCAAGATCTACTACTGTATGTATGTGCCGGTACATTGGCGTCTTCAGTTTCTGCAGGACAATCACAACTCACCTTTGGCAGCGCATTTAGGAGTTTTGGCTACTTATAAACGGATGTACAAATACTTCTATTGGCCTCGGATGTTCGAGTCGGTGAAGAATTACTGTGCATCCTGTCCGGCGTGTCTTGCTCAGAACGTCCCTGCTACAGCTCCGGCTGGAGCTTTGCAGCCAAACCCGACAGTTCCTCCACGATTAGTGTGGGCAATCGATGTCGCCCCGGCACTTCCAACGACGGAATCTGGAAACAAAAACATAATTATTGCAGTAGATTACGGGAGCAAATATATCGTGGCTGAAGCTGTAGAAAGAAATGATGCCGCCGCATTGGCATTATTCTTTTATAAAAGGATTTTAACGGTCTTCGGGATGCCTATACACATTACGTCAGATCGAGGCAGTAATTTTATGTCGGAAATGTTTCGAGAGCTTCTTGCTCTTGCTGGTGTTGCTCATGCACCTACAGCGTCAGGACACCAGCAGGGCAACGGTTTAGTTGAAAAACGTGTAGGAGAAATCAAGAAGGCATTGGCGAAATACGTTAACGAGCAGCAAAGTGACTGGGATATTTTCCTCCCAGCCCTTTGCGCTGCCTTTAACAGTAAAGTTGTGGAACGAACGGGCCGTACACCATTTTTCATGATGCACGGCACCGAGATGCGCTTACCGGTGAATAACTTTCTTCCGTTTGAAGAGGATTTCGTAATCCCCGCACACGTTTTTGTGCAACAGATGCAGCGTGGTCTTGGTGAGGCCTTGGATTTGGTGAACGCAGAAGAATTCCGCCATAAGCTGAAAGATAAAATCAGATATGATACCAACATTTCATATACTACATATAAACCGGGAGATCAAGTGCTGGTGTATGTCTTACACCGGAAAGTGGGCAAAAATCCATCGCTTATGCCCCGTTGGACCGCTGGATGGGAAATTGTTCGCCCGTCAGGGCCAGTGCACTATGTTGTGAAGAGTAATCGGCGCGGGAATGTTAAAACGGACACAGTTCATGTTAGCCGTTTAAAGCCTTATAACTTCCGCGACGTTGACACTATCCTACAAGATGAACAACTACCTAAATTACTGGATTGTGTTGAGAAGGAATGCCCCGATGAAATCGTTGAGGCGCCCGCGCCGCCGCCGGTAATACCATCACCGGATACAGCATCGTCACTGCTGGACGCGGAATACGCTAAGTACTTGGACGATCAGATGGAGAAAGTTCCATTGTTGAAGACCCGCTCCGGGCGTGTGGTGAAACCTGTAGAAAGATTTATTAATGAGAACAACGACAAAAAACGCAAGAGAGACCCGTCGGTTGATGTTAAAAAGCGTATGGTTACAAATAATAGAGACCCGGCTGTTCTGAATGTATCCCAGCCGGGAAGGGGCCAATCTGAATTAGTCTAGCCGTTGGCCAGTAACACCTCGCCAATTACCTGTAATGCAATGGAGATCGGCCCGGCACAGTCATTGAAAACTTCCTCGGTCAAGGTAGAAGACAGAATTCTTCCAGCCCCAGCCTGGGCATGTCCCGTTGAACAGTTTTGGCCCCAGGGCGTGGTCACTGACGACGCTTTGGACAAACAAGAGTTCTGGAAATATCGGCAGATGGAGTGTAGTGACACCATGTTGTAGGACGCTGTGGTTGATGGAGATTTCACCCTGGAAGACTCCCCCTATGCGGCCTGGCATCTTCCTTTGGTCCTGAAAATCAACGGTGTTATCTGTCATTATGGAGAGAAAGAGGATGTTGCGAAAAGAATTCCCAGAATATTAATCCCCTATCAGTGGCGTAAAATTCTTGTTGAGTCAGTGCATCGCCGGTTATTACATAAATATCGCAGTGCCATTTCTCCGTATGAATACTTATATAAAAGTCTTCGGGTCTTCTGGCCTGAGATGAAGTCCGATGTGATGAAATTTAGTCGGATTTGTACCTTGTGTAATATCGATTAAAATGCCCGAGCGGCCGTGTAATTATGTATTTCACTTTGAATCTTCAATTTTAAATTGTTTACTTTATAATTTTACCTGTGGATATTGTGGAAAGTTCCCAGAAAACTCGAGTGTACGTACAGTTCGGTCGTCCAGTTTCGCCATTGGCTATTCGCTGATGACGTCGGGTTCGTCGCCCCACACAGGCACTTGTTTGGGCGAGGTTGGCCGGATAACTTGGCCAAACTATTGAAGCCGCTGCCTGCGAAAATCACTATCAGCCTTCCTAATTTGCAAATTTTCATTTACGAGTCTATCGTTGTGCGGTGATTGTTCTCTCTATTCTTTTCTTGGCATTTACCGGAGTCTCTTACCATGCATCGTCCGAGATTACCACCGCATCGTTCAACTCAGCATGAAGACACTACGAGTTCTTCAGAGGATTCTGTGCAAGTTATAGCTGATGTTCCGCAGCCACTGAATGATGATCCCCACGTTGGCTGGCCAGAAACGTTTGAATGGACGGGCAGAATGGTTCATTGCGGTCTTCCGCCATCCCCGTATGAGTACGCGCGTGGAGAACATGGATATATTCCCCCGTCTGGTTTACATCAGTGCCCGTATGACCCGGACAGCGAGTACATCGTGTTACACCCGGACACTAAGTTGCGCTACCGCGGCAGAATTTACCACATCGGATCTCAGATGAGTCTGGATAAATACAACCGTTTTGTACATACATTGGACATTCAGCGTAGTGAAGCCCATTATGCACTTTTGCGTTACCTGCGCGCGGACTTCCATCAGGAATGGCTTCTTGGCCAGATTATTTGTGAACTCCGCCGGAACCATGGTATCAATGTGGTTCGGAATCCTGTGCAGTTGCTCACAGCGATGAATTACGCCCCGGGTGAACTTGGTGATCGTGGTGCTGTCGTCACACTCGTGGATGTCTACAATCAACATGCCAACGATCCCGTCTCGGATATTGACTTTGAGTTGCAATTGGAAGCTGAGGGACGCTGGCACTCAGCCCACCGTCGTTCGGATTACCTGCAGCAAGCTCGTTGGCTGACGAAGGGACAGGAGAAACGTGGCCCGGGCAAGTTGGATGACTTGATCGCTAAACGCCACCATCCCGGCCGAGATGATGATGACGATATGGGCGCTGCTGTGTAATTGTTGTCTGTAAATACAGTACATAACGTTGGCTGTTACGTTTTACGATCCTTCGGCTGCTACGTCTTGCTATTCTAAGTACCGTTATTTTGCTGGCTGAAATGGTCTTCCTTAGTCTTAAATTCTGGTACAGAACTTTTCTTTTTAGTTTACAACTAGCCTTTTGGCACAGTTTTACGATGTTACACTGTTTTGTGCAATTAGCTTACCGTTGGTTCCGTGGCAGTCACATCTTGTTGCTGATCCATAAAATTGATGAAGAATGACGGAAGGTTTAATCCTGAACCAAAATAAAGCTAACTTTTACAGAAATATGGTTTATATTGTTGGAAGCCGTAACGGATTTAGAATCAACCGGAAAGCTCTTATCCTCACGTCGTAACATGCGCAGTACTAGTCGCTGTACCAACCGCCCGTATGTAGCTGAATGATAGGGCAGTGGCAGTTTGGGGCTGCACAGCTGTTTCCGGTCTGTTGCAGTGTGTGTTAGCAGTTTTCCTGCACAGACTTGTCATTTCGACTTCTTCCTCGGTTCTTTAAATTTAAAATCTTCATTTGGCGGTTTAAACTTATATCTACACATACGCACAGTCGTGTTTTAAAGATGGATTCTCTCAAAGGCAGCTTTAGTTTTAAGGGTAGTTTCGGCCGCATCATTTCGGATGAGTATGCCGAGAAATTACGTTGTAAGTTCCTGGTGTTGACATTTTTCTACGTCTCGGTTTTCGAAGGATTTCATACTCGTTCTAATGATGAAATCTTTCTCTGATGTGTATTGCAGTGGAAAACCCTGAAAGGTATGAAATGTTGGTTAATTACGCGGAGGATGAAATCCGTGCGGATCAAACGGAATTTTTCTACGTCCGCCGCGGAATTTGGCCTGGACCCGATACTCTGGTGGTTCGCGCTGCAGCAGATCGCATCCGTGCAGATCTGGGCCTTTCGCCGATGCCTCCTAAACCAGAATCTCCCCGCGCGCGTCGTAGGCGTCAAATCGAGGAAAACAACCGTATTCTGGAGGAGGAACTCTGTTGTGTGGAGTGTAATAATAACGGCCCAGGCTCTTGTGGCCGTATTCTGTAGACCATTGATGATGAACCTGTCCCGAAATTGTGGGGATCTGGTAGCCTAGATGATTGGAAAGGGCCTGATCCTGATTTTGCTGATTGGTGGAATGAGAAGGCTCATATGCTGGACCCAACTAAGATTCTGCCAGTGGATATGCTTTGGGAGAACGTGAAGCCCCCAATCCCAGAGTCTCCGAAGAAAAAGCGTAAGCATCTTGTCATTCAGCGTCATGCCTTGCGTGGAATTCCTTATAATTATTGGAAATGATTTTTTGCACCATCGGCCATTTGAGTATTTCGTAAGCGGCGATGTGGATAGATTTTGTACAGGCCTTTTAAGTGTTGTTCTTTGGCGTGCAGTTGATTCCCTTTGCACTGTATGTTTTGTCGTTTAAACCTCACCCTTTAAACGGATCATGTTTTCTTTCAAGTTGTGATAAGCCTGATTGTTAAGGCTTTTTGTTTCTGTGAATTATATAGTGGCTCGACAATTTTCCTGATGCTGCTATAATTTTGTATGGTTTTTCGAAATATGTGAAATCAAATAAAATAACTGTAAATTAGGTTCCGCGGGTAAGATAGTGTAGAATTTCCTAGTGTGCTCCCCACTCGAGGAGGCGATACCGTTGGCGTTAACTTCGCAGCCAGCGAAGTCTGACAATTTGTCACTGCCATAAGTGGGCGGTTGCAAGCTATACCAGTATTCTGAATGTATCCCAGTAGTTTTTCTCGTCATTACTTTTTATCCACTTTGATTTTCTACTTCCTTTGGATAAAACCACGGTGCCTTGTCGAATACTCGCGCGTGATACTATTCTAATAAGATGACTCCCCCTGCTCGTGAGACAAAGGAGGCGGCCAAACAGGCGCTGGAAAACCGGGTTTCGGAGTGGACAGCATCGGTCGCGCAGAAGATGGCTCAACGCACTGAGGCTCAACACCGTTTCGAACGGAAGAAGATTGCGGTCAAGGAGGCCGTTTCCAAGCTTCCGTTGACGAATCCGTAGTACTGGTTCTTGGACTCAATGGAGTCTCTGAGCGGGATTCCGCCTTGTATTGCTCCATTTTTCGGTAATCAGTTAGGTACTTTTGCCTTGGTTTGTCGCACGTACTAGTCTCGTTGTTTAGTTGCAGTCTGCCTGCAAGTTCTCTTACGATCTCATATTTCTCGGGTCTCTTTTAGAAATTTATCTTTTAGTTTGTGCATATAGTTTGGGTCCGTTTTAGTTTTGTTGCGTGAGTTCTAGCTGTGCTGTTTTCCGTGCGGATAATAATATGGCTCTTGCGTTCTGCTCTTCTGTCTGTTCGAATGTTTGATTATTATGCGATGTGCGAATTCAATAAAATCTATGTAAGTGCCGTTTCGGCTGTTGGTCCATGAATTTTAGATTCTGTAGCACGCAACCACACGACAGACTACTTCCGTTAATGTTCGTGCTAATTTGCACGGAGGATATTACTCGGGCGGGTAACCTACACGCAGATTATGCATTACTCGTTGTGTGTAGTGGTACGTCTTTGGCGCTGCTGTTAATTCTATTTTTGCGTAGAACGACCCCGCTGGTATATTACTGGCTCCCGTTACTGGCTTCGTGCAGGTCGGAGGTTCTAGTCCATATAAAAATGCAATTTTGTGAATATACTTTCCTTTTTTGCTTTTATTATTTATGCTTTCATATTTTTGTACACTGCGTCACATACTGTGAATTATGGGTTACTCTACGTTGAGAGCCATCGCTACAAAAGTGGAAATTTTAACGGTGTTAACCGTACGATATTATCTGGCAGTAGTTTTGTCGGTGTCCTGGGTGGCGTAGTGGACTAGACAAGAGGACAATATTAGGCGACTCTCCGCTAGATCCTGGGTTCTAACCTGTAACAATTCTAAAAGCGTTTCCACAAACCTTCTTTTCGGGTTTATATTCTCCAAATCCATACGCCTTACGTATTCCGTACTGTGTCACTAATTTTATTTAAGTCATTTGTGAGCGGTGTACGAGTGTACAATCCTTATGGCTCTGCTTTTGTTCCTTTTGTCGGGAGATGCCGTAGTGTAGTGGTCGAGTAGCCAATTTCTGCAACCACCCGGTCAATTTAAGGCTTTGGGTTCAAACCCCCATAAATAAAGCATATTTCATTAGATCTTCTTTTTCGATTTTATATTTTTGTGGTCTAATATATTAATGCCCTGGTGTTTTTGGTTTGAATTTTGCTGTCATAATGAATGAGCAATAATGTTATATTCAAGAATTCTGTACGGCCGCGTTGTTACTATATACGCGATATGGCGCATTTCCGGTGTCAAGTTTAAACTGCTTATAGTGGAGGATATTCTATGGTGTAGTGGCTAGACCGACAATCCACACTAATCAGCTGTGTCAAGGTCTAGAGTTCAAGTCTCTAAAATTAAATTACGTATTTTGAGAATTTCCTTTTTGGGGTTTCATATTTTACGTTAATGCTGACAAAATGCGTTGTCTCTGATGAATACAATTTTACGATCATTTCCGATGGAAGAATTCAAATTTAACATCGTAGAACGCCGTAGTATAGTGCTTTGACCTGTTGAACTACGACAATGGTTAATCGGAAGGTTTCGGGTTCGAAACCCCTTACAGTTAAGTTGCAATTTTGGAAAACTCACTTTTTGGTTTTTGTATCTTTGTTGGTGCCTCACCTGAGATGTTCGCAGCGGCGATTTGAATTTTGTGATTACTATAAGGGAGCGGTTTTATAAAATCAAGTGCACACTATGCTGTTTGTTGCAAGTCTAGTGTTCCAGTTCTGTGTCTTCTGTCAGATGATTTCGTAGTATAGTGGCTCACTTGCCGAGTCACAAGAAGGAGCTAGTCTACACGTTAGAATTGAAATGTTTGGAATTTACACTTACAAATTTTATTTTTTGATACTTTTCTGCCTGAATGCTGAATTTAGCCATGCGACGCACTGTCATATTTTATACACGACATGTGGCGCTTCCGGTGTTTAGCAAACCATTTGGAAATGTGCGTAGTCACGCTAGCGTAGGTGCAAGAACAGGATGCAGCCGTGCAGCTAGTTTCCAGGTTCAATTCCGCCTTAAGACCAATTTTGTTAGTTTAAAAATTTCTTTTTATACTTTTCTGGTCTTTGCTGATGTGGATTTATGTCGCTGTTCAGTATTTGGGGAAATTAAATTAGTATCCACTACAGCCTTTCTTGTGGGTGCATTACGGTTTGACCATGCTCAATGCCTATGGTTATCTTCGTTTAATCCGTTTCTGGTAATACTATTATGCGCAGCAGTTATGCCGTTTTATTAAAATTCGCCAGTTAAACTCAATGACGAGATCTGTACGACAAGGAGAATTAAAATTACATGAGCATCTGTCTTGAAGCTATCCAGAATTAAACTCAGATCCAAAAGTTAAAAGCAACCAGGATATAGGAAACAACCGGCTGAATTACCAATAAACTATTTAAACAGCCGCCGGAGATGCACAAAACACCGTATCTTAATCTAAATCCATATTTTCCTTCGCATTGTTGATGTTAGCCATGCGTTGTTCCAAAGCCTCGCGCACATACTTGATATGGTCGATGCCGGTGTACACGCGCGCTTTTAGAGTGTTCACTAGCGCCTTACAGTTCTTCATGATGCTCTGCTCGCTCTCGACCATCTTCAGCAGTTTATCGATGTCTTCGGCGTTATCGTCGCCTGGTTTTTTAGCCTTGGCCTTGGCTTTTTCAGCTTTTGTCGCGTCATGTTCCTTTCTCTTCTTGGTCCGTTCACGCTGTTCGTTCTTTTTGGTTGCTACATATCGCGGACGAGCATTTATCTCCTTCAGTTGACTTAAGGTGATAATTGGCTCCCGCTTGATCCGAGCATCCTTGTTGGAGCGAACAAGCATGTTAGCTCCGGTAGTGTTGTTTTTCGATGGCTCGATGGCGTCCAAGCGCTCCATCACTCCGTCGACGATTAATTCGACATCTTTGCCGACGTAACCGAAACTAGCATCGGTTACCTGCTGTTCCACTTCTCGTCCATTCTTTTCGATTTTCAGCGTTGCCATCTTTACATCTGCAAATCACTCTAATTACGGCATAGAATAAGGAGAAGTTCAGCTGTGTTCATATTAAACTTTGTTCGAATTATGCGGATAAGTAGCAAATACTCACTGATTGTTTGAGCCAAAGTGTCACAGAGACAGCACCCGCGAATGCTGCGCAGCCACAGGTCAATGCAGCTGTGGACATACAGATTCCCATAAACCATCACGACTTGTTTCTTCTCCAGCAGCCGATGTAGACCGCGGTTGAACCAGTACTCGTAGTTCTCGAGCTGAAGATCGTATGTTCCGGTAGCCCATTGCTGAATTTCCGGTCGGCTCATGGCGTAGCGCGCGTGATACAGAATCGCGCGAATCATGCATCGGAGTTTACTATAGGTGTCCACCAGTTTCACCTCGCGGCCCCTGTAGACTTCTTCAGCGACTTCTAGAACGAAGCGCCCGTCGCGCGCCATCTTTTTCAGCAGAATTCCAGCGTTAATGGCGTCCTCCAGGAAAACTTCGACGCGATCCGCGGTGAAGTCCGTGTTCATATCTTGTACGAACTGCTTGATGTGGGCAATATCCACATAGTACCCTGTAATATCCGCTTCGAGAATGCAGGCGTGTGCGGCTGTGTGCATAGCCAGTTGACGACGGCTTGCTGCGGTTTCATTCTCGGTAAATGGTTCAGCCATGGCAAACTGCACAGATTCCCGCGTTCGTTCTTTCCAGTAGCGGGCGTGTTCAATCGCATCCGTTTCTGCCGATGGCTCTCCAGGCTGTCCAGACATTATGAAACCGGTGGTTAAAATATAATATCTAATAAAGAAACAACAGAAATAAACAAAGGAAACCGTCACCACAGAAGAATAAATATTGTAGGGTTCTTCGTTTTAGTGTTATGGGTGAACAGCTGACATTTCTTGTGCTTGCGATGCGGCATTTTGTCGCCTGTCAATCGCCTCGCGCTGGCAACTTCGTCGGAAACTAAGTAGTTTCCGGTCTGTGTTCTGAATATTTCCCAGCCGCGTGTTCTGAGTTTTGTTCTCCCGTTTTTATTGCCTCTTTTGCCGTGAAACGGTATGTTGATAAAAATTATAGTTTTCCTCAATGGGATCCTTAACTTTTCACGAAAGAATGGAAAGAATCCTATAATTAGTGTTCGACGACTTAAACAGTAAAAATTCGGAAAATTTGGCTTGTCGCCTGTCAACCGCTGTGTGGTTGATTACCTGCATTTTTCATTTCCGGTGCCGGTGCCGCACTAACCGCATTTCAATTTTCTCAATCCTTGTTGTGGTTTTTCGTTTTGTCTGTATTCGCGGATTTCTTTTTCTCTTGTCTGGCATCTTCCATTTTTACCATTATCAGTTTCAAAATGTCGTTAACACCGAAGAAACCTTCTGCGCGTAAGACAGTTACTCCAGTTGCACGCCCGAGTCGTGCTTTGTCTGGGCTTGGTTTTGGTTATTCGCCCGACAGTGACGAAGCTCGCTCCTCCAGCAGAGTGACTCGATCACTAGTTTCTCGCCGAACTTCCTCGCAGCCAGCGTTTTCTGCCCAATCTCCCGGACCATCTGGGCGTGTTGCTGGCATAACGAAGAGTCCTAGGCCTTCTACTAGTCGTGGAGCAGAAGTTTCTGCTGCATTGCGCCGCCGTTATCATGAGAGCAAGCGTCGCGCCATTGCTCGTCGCAATGCTACTGTTGTAAACCGTGGAAGCCGTCGTGGCAAATTTCCTGCTGATCCTGACGTTGAGATCCGCCCGCCAGCTCCGAAGAAACTGCAGACGAAAGCGGAGAAACAGTTGGGTACTCCGGATCTTACTGAGGAAGAACCATCATCCTCTGAAACTCCGTCAGTGCGAGCGGCACGAGGTATTGTTGTTGTTACTGTGTGTTTGCCCAGTGCTATGTTTCTGCGACTCTTTCTCCAGTTTCCCTCAATAAAGGCTATACAGCCCTGTACTACAATAAGGTCTTGTTCTTAATTGAGACTATTCCTGCTTAATGCTGTACTCCGTTTTGCATATTTGGTTGTTTTCAATATGGTTTTACAACCTGTATCAGGCTTATTCTACCTCTTTGTAGATGAAGAGCACTTGCGCAAAGGCGGTATCCTCTATGTGCCGTACGATCCAAACGCATCGCGGCCGATTTATAAGACCAAACAAACGGCTCGCAAGCGTGCGTCCTCAGCGGTGTTTCCACGAATGGTTGTAGCCGATAAGAACGGTGAGCAGGATGTGGTTATTTCTCAGGCCTATTTTTCCGGCCTTAATCGCTTTCATCCCCGTTTTCCGGAGCTATATTTGTCTGGCTTTCTGTATATGCATGGATCTCTTATCAACCGCTATGATTTGTGCCAGATTACTTGCCGTTTACCTACAGCTATTGCTTTAGAACTCCGACGGCAGTATCTTTATCTAAATCCTATTTTTGTTGCCTTGTTTCAAGAAATCGGCAACCGTCACCGAGCAGATGCGGCTTCGCGTCAAGCGGCTGTTGTGGCTGAAAATATGGAAGATGCCGAACCTGAACCGTCTACTTCTGCGGGACCGTATTATCTGCGTAGCCGCGGCCAGAGGCGCAAGTACGAAGAGGTGTCTTCGCCGTCCTCGTCTGAGACCGACATTTCTTCGGATGAAGATGATGACACTGATGATCCTGCTGCGGATGTCTCCGCTGATGAAAACGCGGATGATGAAGCCGATTATGACGAAGAGAATGATAACGATGGATCTGATTTGGAGAAGATGGATGTAGATCCGCTGCCATCACTGCAGCCAGTTGCGCCTGCTGTGCCGCCAGTGATTGTCCACGAGGATTCGCCTGAAATCGCGGAACCAACAATTCACGACCAACAGCAGCCGCATTCTGAAGAGTTGTAATTGCCCTCCTGGTCGTAAGAACTGTGCGGTATTGTTTTTGCCACTTTTTGCATATTTTGTTCCTTTATTTAGTATTACGCTGGCTGCTGTTATTCGTACACTAACAAATGATCTTCAGTACTGTGAATCATGAGCAAATTCGTGCTTTATTTTTATTTTTCGATTTTATATGTCAAGTCAATGAACTGGTCGTCGTGTGTATTGTGTCGGTGTGTAAGCGCCAGTGCCGAATCTTCCGTTGTGCCTAGATCTGATCTGATCTCCTGATTAAGTTGAATTAAAGGATATAGCGCGAAGCGCTGATTGGTCGTTTCTTTTACCTGTGGAACTTACCGCATTTTAAACTTTCACTCTGGCAGATCGGTATAAAATCACTTGCGTGTAGCGTGCAGAAATCGGCATTGTGGATTCTTCGTTTCGGCGCAGTAGCGTGTTAGATTTTCTGCTTTTTCTGTGTATGATTTTGACGTTGTTCGCTTTTTATTTCCGTGTTAAAGGTCATTAGTTCTCTTTAGTTTGGGCATGCCGCCTATTGATCCTAACCGTGCTTTTGACAAGTTGGTAGACGCCATTTTTCATTCGTCTTCCAACCAGCAGCAGAATAATGCCGGTTATAATTACCGAGGAAGGGGTGGAGGCCGTGGCTCTTTCCGTGGCAACTTTCGTCCGTATGGCCGAGGAAATCATCGGAATTCTGGAGACAATAATCTCCGTCGCGGAAACGATCCCTGGCGTCGTAATGGCCGACATTTGGGCGCACCGGAGGTTGTTGAAATACCTGATGGAGATCCTCACCCAGTTGCTCCATTGGCAGCTGCCGCCCCAGACATGGAGGTTGACCCCCCGGGAAACCAAGCGCCGCATGCGCAGGATCCGATCCAAGGCAATGGAGCTGTGGTTGCAGGTCAGCCCCATGGTGTCGACCCTGCTGTCAATCTACATGGCCCGCCAGCCTTGAATGTTGTTCCTCCGGTTGTTATTCCGCCAGTGCAGCTGCAGCAGAATGCTGAATTTCCGGGTTTGCCGCCTAATGTTTTGCCGCTACCCGATGTGCCGATTGTCCGCGATGCCCGCGACCGTTCTCCAGCTGATCGTCCTCGTGCGCCTTCTGCTCCTTCTGGCCCCGTTGGTTCAGCTGAGCATAATTTTGTGCCTGGTTATTTGGCCCAGCAACAGCAGCGTGAGTTGGATGCGGATCATCGCCGACAGATGGCTGCTGATGTTTCTCGCCGTTTAGATGCCGCTGCAGCAGCATCTGGATCTGGCATGACTGGTCTGTTTTCATTGGCTCCTAATGCTGGCAAGTAACCTTGTATAACCTGTTGATGCCTTGTTGTTATTTTTCCTTTGATCTCACCTGAGTTGCCGTTTATCGTGTTACATGGTGTATTTCTTTTAATGCACTGCTGGCACTACAGCCTTATTGCTTGTACTGATATTTGTTTTACAGCGTGTTAAGCTATAGTTTTGTGCTAGTGCTGACATTCTGCTTGTTTGTTATTGTTGATTGTTGTTACTGGATGATGTAGTACTCGAGAATTCGTAAGAATACTACTGGTTGGTTGGTTTGGTGCTCGTTTAATGCATAGTTCTACAGAATCGCACATAATTACATTTTAAGATTTTAGATTTTACAATCAATAAAAGCTTTCTGCCGTATTCTGTACATACAAAAAACCACCATCTAAACTCAAACGGCACAGTACAAGTAATTTGTAGTTCGCCCTCCTGGATCCTTGGACCTCCGCCCTGCCAAACCCGTGGACTTCCGGATGCCATCTCGCCAAGGATTCCACATACTAACTCACTCGGAATCGCGGCGTACAGTCACATTGGGCATCGGATGGACACGTGGATTGTGCGGTGGATCGGGATCAGGATGGATGGAAGTGCACAATCGCACTGGGATGTTGCGGGATGGATTGTTTATATTGGCACGGCCAAGCATCGTTCGTGGGGGTGACGTGTGGGAGTAGGATCACACGCCGGGATGTACGTACGGATGCTGACTGTCCGCCTTCCACCTGCAACATAACAGATAATCTAGTCAATCTCTACTGTGATTTGCTGTTCTCTTTACTAGCGGTGTATATGATGTCATAACGCGAAGTCTATATAAGTTCAGGTTGTCACTAATATCGGCAGCAGTCACTGATCAGTAGTCTGGAACTTGACTTCTGAGACTGTTTTCTAATTACGATTTCCTTGCGTTGTGAACTGTGGTGTGAATTGGATAAAGAGGCAGCAATACTTGTTCCTACGGAAGTGCATAGTCGTTCTCGGATTATCGCTTAGTATACAGGTTTGCTCGTGACACAATCGTCCTAGCTCTTGCCGATCCTCACAGGACTTACGACCGGAAGTTGTGATTGGAGTGTTCCTGCTTAGGGATTCCTGAGTTCTCGCGTTCCTGAGTCGTTGTGTTTCCACCATAAGGATCTGTTACAGTTTGAGATGAGAGTTGCCTACCGATTGAGCATTACAGGCGTGGAAGAGTAAAGATTGTTCATGGAACCCTAACCGGTGTGAACGCTTATACACGACAGAACGAAGCAGATGAAAGATGTTATACCTAATCCACTGCCAGCGGCAATTAAGAAGCCTCGGAGAACCCAGTGTGCAATGGAACCTGTTCGGGATGCCGGTTCAGCCAAGCCGAGCAAAGACAATAAAGTGTAGAACAGTAGCCGCTGATCGGCTTTCCATTCGTTGAAGCGAAGTGCCTTTGGTAGCCTCCCACTCATTGTAAGACTGCGGAGAATCTTCTTGTCTGGTTCGCGGAATTAACAAATGCAAAAAACACAAAAATTTTACGGAAGCTGAGTCTAATATATTAAACCAGAAGTAACTCGGAATAGGCGGTGAATTTGTGACCTTGTTAAATTGGTCATGCGCCTACAGAGCACTGATAAAGCAAACAGTTAAGCTAATGACATTGTTTCACAATTTTGCCGCTCCTTCATACGAGTAGTTTTAAATTCTCTCGGGTGTATTGTGTATTTTGATTTCAAATGTGGTGACACCGTTGGACGGCAACGCTCATCCATGTGCGCCAGTGCAAATTAATACATAATGCTAAAACATGGTTATACGAGCATGTTGTGCGATAGCGGTAACAGTTTTGACAGTTGTGCAGAAATCATGACACCGGTATCGGATAAAATAATTATTACTAATTAAACTTATTCGTTCACACATCCGTTACCGCACGTTGTATCTCACCGAAGCGGCAGTGGAAACAGCGCAAAACCACTAAGAAAGCAAGTACCGAGCGCCATCATCATTCTTAATTGTACAGATCAGCTAAATTACCTTTGTTAGGAATTCAGACTCGACCCATTAACCGGCCTAACCAACATCCATTAAGTATCCGCTGATGGACTTGGTGTTCAGCTCAACGTTCGACTTAGAACAAGCGACGATAACATAGGCCATCCATGATTCAGCGCGGTATATCTATAAAGCCTGCGTGCTTTTGCACCTTGACGTTCCAAACGCAAAAGACGGGATACTGTCGATTTGTCGATTTGCGAATGCTTTTGTCATGACCGGCTTCCATAAAGAAATGTGTCGTAATATTATAGTCATCATACTTCGTGACCGGAAATTTCGGTATCTGCCTTTTGACCATTTGCGTCCAAAGATGGCTATCGTATTCACAACAACAGGAAATTAAAACAGGTCAACAAAGGAAGAAAATTTGAAACTGTCGTCACAGAATGTTTGATATACCCCATATGAACAAGCCTTTATTTTCTCAACAACTATAAAAGCGGCGGTATTGAGCAATAGGTCTACATATATTGATTTCAAATCTGTAAGACTGGACCAAGAGACTGTCATCCGCATTTGCCGCTTTACATTACCATGGCCAATTGGTATGCTATCAGTTTCTTTGCCTTTGTTATGTTAGCTGCCAGCCAATGCCGTTGTACAGTACATGTTGTGTACAGTTAAAAGCATGAGAAAATTTCTGTTATCGAACTGTTATTTACGGTAGGTGATAGCAAGGGAGGTCAACGCTGCAAACACAGCGCTAAAGCGCTTCCATGTCAAGCGAGCCAAGCGTGACACGGAGGCCGACCGTGTGTCGTCCTGTCGAGAGCACATCACTTCCGCCTACACTGTATGGATTCTCTGTAAAGCAGCACACGATCGGGACGGTGTCAAGAGTTCGGCATGCTCGGGCACCCATACGCTTATGGACAGAACCTTCGAGCTGTGCTTGCGCTACACTTCTGGAAAAGACCGCAGTGATCTCCTGGATATTTACGCCAAATATTATTCGCATCCATATACCAGCTGACCCGATGAGGATTACGTCGCGCCATATTCTAACTGCTTACTACGACAGTTAGTGAAGACATTTTTTGGTTAAATTGATTCGAAACTGAACTGAACTCAGTAAAATGTGAAGCGCAGACTAAATAAAATGTAAAGACTTATGTGGAATAGAGGATGACACTTATTAGCAAACGGCACACGGTATTTCTTTCATGTCATGTACTTTACCAGGTACATTATGCAAAATTTTGTACTGTACTGCTGTTTTGACACAAGTCGCTATAATACCGCTAGTGCTAATAGACAATAAATATGTTGCTCTGCACCAACATGCATTTGAGAACCGCATAGGAATGTCTGAAGGTTAAACCAGCACATCGTTTTGGCCTTCATAGTCTAAATCTCATGACCGTGTACATTTATTGCTCGTATATGTATATTATAGTAAGCGATGAATATTAAAATAGATAATAGCAGTGCTTGAACTTGAAGTAAAGTACTACTCGAGCAGTATTTATTGAAATACCGCCATCCTGACAGCCGGTCAAGCCATGTATCTGTAGCCGACTACTCAGAGAAGGTAAGATTTTAATTACGCGGCAAAGTTATATTTACTGCGCTGACAGTTAACATGACGTTACTTAAGTCGAAGAAACAAAACACATTTCAGAATTGGTAGCTTTAGCCTTTGATTAATTAATCGCAGTGAAGACTGGTAGCGGCAGTATCACGGGCCTTCTCGGTGATCTGGTTGCCGTTGGAGTCCACACACCAGGCACCCTTGGAGTCGTGCTGCTTAGGCTCCCACTTGCCATCCGCTTTGCACGACGGCAGCCATCGATCAGAACCTGCAATGACACTCTTCGAAACGGAACTCGGCCATCTGGTTAGTAACGTTATGATACAGTAGCATAAACAAACTGATCTGCACATTTAACAGCTTCCCGTACCAAATGCCGGTGACTATGATTACGTGAACGCTATACCTGTGGATACTTTAAAAAGGTCATCATTACAGATTATGATTCTGGCTTGCCTGAATGAGCTTGGGCTTTTTCAAGGGCTTCTTGGCAACTGCATGGCCCGGGAACTGGTCGAACGTTGCGGTAACCCGATGTACTGCGGCCTTTCAATAAAATCGGCACAAACTCCATGCACTGTCCAGCATAGATCGTGCCTTCGCTAGACACCACAAACAAGGCTACCGCCAGAGACAACAACGCCAATTTCACGAGTTTGGCCATGTTTATTGCGTGGGAATACTTTCTGGGTTTCGAGCAGCAACCGGAACTAAACGGTCCTGGACCAACGTTTTCTGCCGCCTGACAAACTGGAAACGGTATATACTGTGTCAACTGTGGTTGCCTGTCAGCGGAATCGCACCTTGAAGTTGGTATTTGGTACTCAATTGGTAGCACAAGCACAAAAGTAGTATATCGCGCGAGAAAATCAGCCAGATCTAGAGATTACACAGTCATGAAAGTACTGTTCAGACAGCTTTTTATCGACGCCGTTCTAGAAAAGTAGTTTGCTGTACATCATCAGGTTTCTTACATGGATTTCTTCTTAACTGCATGAGCGTTTGCTGTAAACTGATGCTGATTTTTTCCATGCTACAAAGTACATACATACCGGGTGGCTGAACAAAATGGCCGTCTCCTGTTTCCGTTTGTTTTTCGCAGACCCTTTGTCGCACCGTAAACGTCTTAGACCCATTCGATAGAGAATTTTATTAGCCACAAAACCTAAAACAAAGTTTTTGAAAAAATTAAGCCGTCTTCGTTTGCAATGATGCCAAATGAAACTGTCTGCAAATCTTTCGTGTCCCAGCTCGCAAAACATAAAATCTCGTGCCATTTCTTCCTCTGACGGACTTTTTGAATATTGTTAACTGTTTCATTTAGCAAAGTACGTTTTCTCTAAAAGAAAAAAAAGTTGTGGTCATGCTGCATACGCTGAACGAGTTATGCAGTCATGAGACATTGTAATCTTTTCGAAAAATGCCGGTTTTTTATTTGGTATTTTCGAGTATTTTCGGTTACAGTTTTTGGCTGCATGACAGGTTGCATAAAAAAATGCAGATTTACCTTTAACATGTAGCTGACACATTGCCCTTTCAGAAACAAAATTGAATCTGGTAAGCTTTTAGAACGTTGGTTAGAAATTTTCTCTCAAAAACTTTGTTTGCCGGTTTCACGAGAATTACTCGTGCAAAGTCTCTGTTCTTCAGCGCGCTGGCCAAGCACGGTTGCTAGAATACTGCAGTTCCTTACAGTAAAAAAACGAGAAACAACCTCTCTACCAGAAACAGTAAAATAATCTACATTAATGTCGTTAGTTGAATAGCAAGAATTTTAAATTTAGAAACGGGTAATTTCAGATTTTCGCTTCCAGGACATCATCCAAACCCAACCAGTTTTACAAAACAATTCATAAAAAATTTCAGCCTTATGGAAATTTTGACTTAACTTAACTTTTTTATGTTAAAAGCATTGCTCTATCGAATGAAACTAGGATATCGTCAATTCAGTGTTGGACGGATCCAGCGCACCATGACAAAACAGACGGCCATTTTGTTCGGCCACCCGGTAGGTACATAATGCAACTGATGGTATCGGTACCGATAACGCGAAAGCTTTATCAAAGCTGTAAACGGAAATCAGGCACCAGTTGTGTTTAGTTAATTAATGGTTTAGTTATAACGGTCGGTAAACAAAGTAATCAAAGTTATTTTTAAGCCTTTGTGAGCGATATGTATGTTTGCGATATGTATGTATGCCTTTGTGAGCGATATGTATGCGATATGTATGTGCGATAAGCCTTTGTGAGCGATATGTTGAATGGGTTTTCTTGATGTTGGGTGGGATTAACAAAAAAAACAGAATAAATACTAAACCGATGCACTGTTTTAAATAAAATGGCATGTACTTTTCTGTATCGACTAAAAAATTTAAAAATACTGAATCTTTAGACGACGTGCGAGTAACCAACAATTACCGTTAGAGCAATCAACATTTCAACCAGGGCGTTTGCTTTCTCCCAGCTATGCCCAAAACAGCTTTAACACGCTGAGGAGCCCGAGCTGTATGTCTCTGCTAGGAAAACGTGCATAAGATTAAAAGTACACCTTGTTAAAATTTATTACGCTTCTTTCCGTTATTAACCCTGCGAAATTATGAATGACACAACTGTATCGTGTTAAACTTGTTTAACCACATCGCCGCCTGCTCGTGCGCATTTACTAATTAATTCCTCGTAAGCACTTCTCATGCCGGGAATACGAGGTACTGCTTAGTAAGCAGTACCTCGTATTCCCGGCATGAGACACCGGCTAAAAATACATGCACTTTGATCGCAGGCGTCACACGTCAAAAGTGAATAATTGTCGTAAAGTCATTGTCCCTGTAGCTAAAATCGCGGGTAATTACGAAGTTGCCAAATTCATTGCTTGTCAGCCTGGTAGAGCTGTAATGTGCCTCGAAAGTCATTTTTATGCATCGATCCTGCGGCAGTTTAAGGTGGATTTCAGTTTAATTTTTAAACGATGCATATGACGTCTCCTATGCAGTGATATAAGAGTCAAGAAAGACAGCGGCGAGAATGGATTCTCTGTTCCAGTCGTTTGCCGGGAAGGTTAATATTAAGCGCGTTTGCAACTCCCGCCATGTTTGCCATAAGGCTTGTTTTGCTACTGTCACTGACGACAGTGTCCTTTGTGACCAGCGAGCAGGACCTCCCCGATGGTACTGTAATCATATCTGGAAAGGCAAATGTTTTTCCAGTGCCTCTTACGTTTTTACTGGCCCCTTTGTAGACTGGAAGTCGTACATCGACCCGGAAGTTCTGGAAACGACGCTGCAGAAAGGAGAGCAATGGAATGGCAAGAGTAACCTTCTGGAAGGGGATATTGCCGGGTTGGACAAAGCTACTGTTAAGCAGGTATGTCTAAAAATTTGCCCGCTTTCGGCTTTCAATTAGTACAGAGCTGAGAGCTGCAGTGTGGATAATTTGTTTGTAGGCCGAGAACATGTCGCAAGATCTCACCACGGACAGCGATGCTTTGTGGCCCAATGGGCGTGTCGCCTTCGTTATCAGTGGACAATTCGGTACAGCTATCTTTTACATTTGAGTGTTACGAAAATATCATTCCCAACGAATATTTAGTAAAGAAATCACAAAGTTAAATCAAAACATATAATTTAATTTTTATATAAGCAATAAAGGTAAAGTTTAAGGAAAGAAATAAAATTTAAAATAAAACTGGTTCGACATAGTCGTAAATGATTGGCATTGTTGACAGATCGCAACCAGCAACGGATGATCATCCACGCCATGCTCAACCTGACAAAAGAAACCGGCGGAAAATGCATACAATTTTCCCGGCGCCGGAACGAAGACAACTATATTCATTTTCAGCCGGGCAGTCAGTACGTACATTGCATATTACCGCAACGTAAGGGAACATGGGATGCATGTCAGCTGATTGATTCGCAGATGCCAGTCGTTAATTGGTCGCCGATGGAACTCACCACAGAAAATCGAGCTAGCTCCTGGCTGTGTGACCGAAATGGGCACCATACAGCACGAGATTATGCATGCGCTGGGATTCTTCCATGAAATGTCCAGGAACGATCGCGATCAGTATATCAACATTATATGGAGCAATATCGAACCCGGTAAGCTTCGTAAAGCGATATAATTATGTATTATGATGCTATTGTTGTGTGAGTTCAGAAAATTAATGGTATCATGACTAATCTGTATTAAAATCACGATACACGATATTAGCCATTTTTTAAGAAATAACTTTTCTCTGTAAAAAGTGTATTCAGAATTGATGGCTGCATTACCCTACCAATACCCTTATGAAAATGCTGCTTATATAGATAACCGAGACCAGTTCGCAAAATACCGCGGAGATGAACAAGGTTTGCCGTACGACTACGAGAGTGTCATGCATTATCCCTTCAACGCCTTCGCCCTCAACACCAACAGAGCCAGCATTCTGCCGAAAAAGCGAGGAGCACGCATCGGGCAGAGAAAGCGACTGTCGCGATTAGACGTCGTCCGTATTCGTAAAGCCTACTCCTGTGGAGACTCCTCAGGCAACCGCGACGAAAACACGCTGACAGTAGACGAATCCGAGTCAACAGAAAAGGTAGCGGTTACATCGCAGCCGGAACGAGTGAACCCAGGGACGACATCCACCGAGGAGGAAACGGATAATCGCGCCACGGGAAACAATGACGGAATGGGATTCCTTTTGCGCCTACTCGGCGGCTCAGGCTTCTCTAATGGATTTCCCGGACCGGGCGGTCGCCTTTCGTATATTGCTGGCGGAAGACGGTCGTCTGGCGGGGGACCGTTGTTTCCTGGCGGAGGACCATCGTTTGGTGGGGGATCGTCGTTTGGCGGGGTACCGTCGTTCGGTGGTGGCGGCTTCGGTTCTGGATGGTGGCCCGGCCGGCGTTAGTGATGACGCCGGGTGGTTTGAAGTTTAAACCACTGCTTATTATGCATCTATATAATGTTAAATTTAGATTTTACTTCGATTATCTCATCTTGAGTCGTGATTGAAAACTTTAGAATCTCGAGGTGAACTGCCTCTGCATCCATTTTTTGCCGGTTATCTCGCTCCTGGAGCTTTGTTTGTGCTCCATAATATAACCCCGTTAGTTAAATTTAAACATACGGACAAACTGAAAATAAAAACGCACAATAAACACCCGAACGGTTTCCCTGGTACATGTATACATTAACTGACACCTGATTGAATTACAGTACGTACCATATGGCTACTGCATAGTACTTAACTATCCGGTCTATCCCACGAAAAACTCAGTTCGCTTTAGGCACTTTTGTTCATCTCCCTCTGACTCACCCATTTTCAACTGGCGAATGCCTTTCACTTTCGAGACAATGTGGCGGCAGTTTAAGCCTCAGGCGTTTCCGGACCAGCCTTGTATTAATTTGTCAAATAATTACTGCACGTAATCTATTTGCATTAGCACACTTTTCAACTGTTAGTACATGTACATAAATTGATGGTGTCATATTATCATAACTTGACCAAGTTTCTACGCCATTACCGACTGAAATCCCGGCACCGAATTTTAAAAAAAGTGTAGGTCGTCTCAGCAGCCGAATAATATAATTTGATATTGTTGTATTGTTGTATTGTTTCGTGTCTTTTGGCTTGCTTTCCGTGAATGCCAGATCAAAGAGCAAACGTAAAAGCCCTCGAGTTTTAGCTGGATCATGCGCGATTTAATATTTTACCAACGCAGCATGCAAGAAAACGCGGATGCCGGCTATACTGTAAACCCAACCGCAAAGCAGGCAAGCTCTGCCGACGGCATATAAATGTGCAAAATAATGAATGTGAAAATTCTGCTGTTCATTAAGCAGTTTGGCGCTGCGGGAAGGTTTGCACGTGGTACAGCTTAGGACAAAATGGTCGCATACCCAACATCTCCACATTCAGTACGAATGCAGCGCAGTGCACTGTACGACTGAGTTCAAAATATCCGTTTCGTACAAGTGCACTGCACCGCTTGCGTACAGAATGCTGGATATGGGGCTATGCGACCATTTAGTCCTACATTGTATGTGTTGAATTAAAACGGCACGTGCTTAATAAACTACCTTTTCTAAAAACCGGGCCATTATAAGGAGAACAAAAGTTTATACGACAATCAGACACTAATTAACTGGCAAGTTACGCACTCAAAAAAAATTCCCTTGGGCAATGCACACCGGCTGACGATAATTCCTTCTCAGCAGCGGCTACTGCACTACGCAGTGACGTTACTCAACACACCTATCATCACGCTTTCTGTAAGAATCATCACAAAAAACTTAAATTCTTGATCACCGTTTTTACAGCCGTAATCTGAGCCACAGTACTAAAATTTCCGGAAAAAGGCTACTGTATCAGCTGTTATGGAGAAAGTTCTGGTTTATGTGAATTTGATCTTCCTGTCTCGTTTCCTGGTCGCCGCACAGGTTTTACCGGACGGTACGTGTTCTAAATATGCTTTCCTGATTGGCGAAAAACTTAAAAGCGCCTACTCAAAATATACGGTGCGGTGTAGCATTTTACAAGCCTATATTCTGAATCTATAACAGATTGGCAGAAATTCATCGACCCTGAAGTGCTGAAGGAGGACAATGCTGAACTGACGTCCGGAAATGATCTGTTCGAAGGGGACATTTCCGGGTTAGACCGCATTACCATGGCCAGCGTAAGTTGTGCTGTCAGCACTATTTTCGCAGGATTCGCGGTTTCCTCTAGAGTAGATTAAAGTTGCTGGCGCCAAATTCGCCAGTACATATTTGAACCGTATCAATGGCGTATTAAATACTGACCAATGCCCATGTTTGTGTTCAACTGAAAATAGTGCTTATTTACAGAATCGCGAACAGGCGCAGGATATGGTGGCAAATATTACCTTTCTATGGCCAGATGGTCGTGTGCCGTACGTCATCAGCGACAAATTTGGTACGGAATCAGCATCTCTCTCTCTGGTTACAAAGGGATAATCGTTTCTTTGCAGAAATGAACGAGGAGCTACTAATTATAGGTGCCATGCAGAACATCTCAGCGGCCACTGGCGACAAATGTATCACATTTACCAAGCGCACCGACGCCGGCAAAGATGCTCCCTATATTCGTTTTGTTCGCGGCATGCGGTACGAAGAAGCAAAAATTCCTAATCTGTGCTTATCTGTGCTTAATCTGACCATCGTTTTATTTTGGTCAGGACTCCGCGCTATTTTCAAAGCTTTTATATTTGATTTGCAGTTGTCAATCATATGTTGGACGCCAAGGCCCCGATCAGTTGGTGGAGTTGACCACATCCTGCTTAAAAGGTATTGGTGGGATCCAGCACGAAATTATGCACGCCCTGGGATTCTATCACGAAATGTCCAGAGACGATCGCGATAACTTTGTAACGATTATGTGGAATAATATCAAAGATGGTACGTTCTCAACAGATTCTTTTCCGTCGTGAAAGCTGTTATTGGCCTTTAACAGCACTTGATTTCAGCTGATAAAAACCAGTTTCTGCAATATCGTGGCGACAAACAAGGACTACCCTACGACTACGCCTCCCTCATGCACTATCCCTATAATGCTTTTGCCATCGACACCAAGAAACCCAGCGTTCTGCCAAAAAAATTAGGCGCCTCCATCGGCCAGCGGAATGGTTTATCCGAACTGGATGTGCAACGCATCCGCAAGGCATACTGTATCACCGCACGCGAGTTTATAAAGGAAACGCCTAAAGTGTCGGTCCAGGAAATGATGAGTACCGTCACCGTCGGCTCAACATCAACGACTACGCCATTTGTGTTCCGCAGAGACTTTAGCTTGCCGGATGTTGTTGCTATCTTGGGCGACTCCAGGCGAGAGCTGAATACCGTTCTGAAATACGAAATCAGGCCGATATGGAAAAAAATCCTAGGTACTTCCAGCGACTGTTTTTGCCCGAAAAGGCGCTAACTGTCACATCACTATCCGTACAAGTTTTCCCGTTTTTTCATCATTTATTTTTATAATCTAGGACAAAATTTTCGAAACGCTTACAACTGGGTACTCAAAGGCCAAAGCCCTATCGAAAAGCGCAGCTGCGCTTAACTTTGAATACAAGTATATCATTGAATGCATCTCCAGATACTTTTGATCTTTCAACACCTTGAAAAGCATGCTAGTAAATTTGGAAAAATTTAGGCTTTCGAAGGCGCAGGATATCTCTCATCTGACTACCATGAATTTTCAAAAATTTTGAATAGCTTGTTTTCCTGGCTGGAGCTAATGCAAAGCACAGCAGAGTCTGTTTGTATACCGAAATGATGAATGTGGCATACCTTTGTGCTACTTTTAAGAATCTGATGTGTGAGGTCTATAAGCATTTTGAGATTTTGACGATCCTTGTGTAGTGAATCATATGGATTTTGGCGCATTTATTTGATACTTTTGTAACGAAATTCGTTATTTAGGCAGCAACGTTGCGGACGATTTCACACTGTCGATGAAAAGCGACATAGCTTTTGACCCTTCCGCGGCTCCTGACGGCACCAGCATCCACCAGATAGTTTACACCGTCGACGGCACCGCCACTGCAGACGTCGACCTGGCCGTCGTTGCCCAGCAGTTCCACACCTTGGCCTTAAAAGCCGACATCCCTCATCTGTGGGCTGTCCCGAATCCTGACGGCAGTTGGCATACGACCGACATGGTCCGAAACCAGATCGCCGCAGCGGCTGCGAAATCGCGGTCTACCTCCAAACCTTCAACCACATCCACCGCAGCAACAACCGAAGAACCGCAAACAATAACTGACGATCAGTCCGAACCGGAAGAAGTTACAACGCCAGCGCCTCAGACCCAACGTCGTACTTTTACCCGGATATCGAATAGGCGTCGCGGCGGATCTCGCATCATCACGATGACAGGACCCAACACCGTGTTTAACGGCAACAACAACTTCGGCATTGCCGGTGGTTTAACAGATGATGAGTTACGAATGCTTCCGCCTTCCGTACAGAATGTGGTCCGGCAAAGTCTTAGTAACGCACAAACGCTCATTGGTCCAATGGATCGTTCAGTTTCAAGTATGAGCGGATTCGGTGGAATTCCACCCAGTTTCAGTGGAATGCCAGGCGCTGGATCGTTTGGTACGACATTTGGAACTGGTGAGGACGGTGTGCAGAGCGGAGTAAGTCCCGATGGTAATACGAGGTACTACCGTCGTGATGGAGTGGACCCTTCTACGGGCGCAAGGACATCCTATTCCTCATTTGAAACACACCAGAGTTTTCAATCAGGGAATATGGGAGGCAGGGGGATGTTTAGCCCCTTTAGATAATAGTGCACGTACAGTCTTCCATTGCCAGTACCGGTGCGGAGTGTGCACTCTGCAAAGATATACCAGACAGACTTTGACAGTTTTCCAAGCTGTATAATTTGGTGATTGATCTTACTTGTTTTGTAATTAATAATTACTGTCTTTCATGTTAGGTGTCGAGAAATTTGATTTTACGTGGCCTCGTTTTGACTGTATTTAACCAAAAGAGAACTGACTTATCGCGTGTTTTCCGTTCCGGAATAGGTGATACACAGAAGAAAAATCTTTTCTCCAGAAATATAAATCGGTCAACATTCCGTACAGTGGAAGTTAAATAATGCAGCAAAGCAATACAAAAGCTTGAATAAGCTTTAAATTAATGTAAATACGGTTATTATTTATGCGCAGCCTGTTCTCAGGCGTGTAGGAGAGGAACCGGTCCCAGAAAATACTCAGCAACGTTATCTACCATATGCATCTTTTTGCAAAATAATTTTAGGTTTGCACTACAAACTGCGTCGTGCACGAACCCGCTTTTTTAACGACACTGCCGTACGTGGTTTGTTACAGCAAAACTGATTGAAAGTGATATGTTTTAAAAAGCGCAAATGCGTCGAAATGGCCACATTCCCAGTTCGAAAATATGCTATTACCACAATATGCGTGTTGTTAGCGCCAACTGTTTCCCAAGAAATACCCTGGGGTACATGGTTACATTTTGGCTTGACGTTCAGCAGTACAATAGATTGTTCAACAGTGTCTCTTTGTAGACTGGAAAAAATAAATTGATCCGGAAGTTTTAAGAACATCTTTACAAAGTAGCACACTCTAATGGTAGATCCAGAATGGATCCACAGACGGAGACAGAAACGGAATCTATCCCGTGGAGTGAGCGACACGATCTGGGTCGCGAGCTATGCGGAAACACAAAACGTCGCACCGTAATCGCTGACTTTTAATAATATTGAAAATTCCGACAACAGAAAATCAACACTGATCGGCGCAGCTCGATCGTAAAGCGTGGAGCCCATTCAACAGCGTGCAACGCTGTGCAGCACGTGCTATGCCGCGCCCACTAACAAAACACAAGCCAATCAGAAGCGAGACACAACACAGGCCATAATCCAAAGGCGTAGCGCCTAGCGCCACTGACGTGAACGCTAGTGATCCCGGTCTCACATGCCTCTGGGGGGATGCCGAGCTCCTGTGAGGCTGGACACACTCCCGAATCCACGAGAAGACGACGGTCGCCGAGTGTCTGTGTGTGCTCAAAAACATCAAATTCTCTTAATCCATTTTATCACATCAATTCCATAAAGGCACAATTCCATTTAATACAATGTGAAATAAAGAGATCCAATTATAAAAATACTATCAAATCGTTAGGAACAGATCAACAGTAACAGATCAACAAAAGTATTAATCAAATTGTAGACTAGGATCCTCCATTTCTGACTCGCAAAGGTCACAGGTCCTGTCCACCGTTTTCCGCACTTTTAATCCATTCCGCTCTGTTGAGCAATTTCGCGCATCCGTAATGCGACTTTCATCACAATCCGCTTTGAGAATCAGGTGCGTATCAAGTACGACTTAGAAATACTGCTTCATCTTTGGAATATGGTGCGTATCAATTGTACGACTTCAAAATGAGATCCAATAAAGGTCATGGAGGGACGTCAATGAAGACAAGCGTAGTTCGCTTCCTCCCTAGTAAAGGTCATCCTTTGTTGAGATGATCCGTTGAGATGTGCGACTCGTTTTGGGTTAATGGTCCCAAAGGTCATGCGACTTAAATTCCGATACGGTGACTCTAGTGGGCAATTGATGATCCCAAAGGTCATCCCACTCGTCAAAACTTCCATTAAAGGTCATGGAGGAACTTAGCCAATTTTCTGCGGCTTTCAAGCACTTCTTCGCTTGCCTCCCTGGTAAAACTTGCAGTTTGACCTTTCCGTCGCACATCCAACTTCAGTATGCCTCGAGCGGCCAGAGTGCCGGCAAGTTTACCGTAACATCTCTGATGGGGCCGGCTAGTTACCGCATTAAGTTTACCCCATGAAATTTCCACATTTAATCTTTTACTCTTGTTCGCCGCTTGTGGCTTACGTTAGTACGAGAAATCCGGCTTGATTACCGTAGTTTTTCTCGTTTTAATTATAACACTGAATCGCTTGAAAAGAGTGCCGGCATAGTTTACCGTAACAACTCTAATGAGGCCGGCTAATTGCCGCATTAAGTTAACCTCATCAATATTCCACCTGTTGTCTTTCTCTTTTTCGCCGCTTGTGGCCCCGTTTCGTATTCAAGAGATCCGGCTTGATTACCGTCGTCTCTCTTGTGCATTTATAACACTGAGTCGCTTAGAGAGGAGGGCCGGCTAACTGCCGTAGCAACTCCCTTGGGGCCGGCTTTATAGACCGAATCAATTTCAACCCCAATAGATATTCCACATGATTTCTTTTAGGCAATTCTGTGCTATAAACGCTGCAAACAACAAATGCACAAATACAGTTAATGTTAACATGTCACGTGTCGCGCCCTTTATACAACACCATTTTAATCTTTGTGACGTACCGACAAATGCCGTAGACGTCCTTTTAATAGTGTGATCCTAACGATCAGCACTATTCCATTTCATTTGAATCGCCCTCGCCATCTCTCGGCGGGCGTTTTTTAGCGCTTTTCGGTTGATTTTGGTCGGAAGTGCGGTCAACTGGTTCCGTCGAGTCAACTTCCATGACCTTTGTCGGGTCAACTTCGCGCTGGCCCCGACCTTTACCTTGGCGACTTCGCTTAACCGCCTCAAGTCGATGGCGTGCGTCGTTTCCTTCGAGTCGCAGTCTTCGGTTATCAGGGTCTTCCGCCAATCGACGCCGCACGTCGGCGAGATTATCCCGCAGCTGTTGGTTTCGGATGCCGCGTCGTCCCATCTGGTTAGGCGCACGGTCTGGACGACGGTCACTTTTCTTCACTAAGAATTCATCAATGTAAGTTTCGATTCCGTCCACCGGTTCGACGTAGTCGCTTCCCAGAGAATCTTTAATCTTATTAATCCTTTCTTCTACTTGGGATGCGTGGCGCTGTGTCAAGTTGCCCTTTTCCATTCGTGTCTTACACTTTTTCAGCGCCTTTCGAGCCGTATGCGCTATGCTGATATGTTCCATCGGTTGTCCCAATTTAGCGACATGAGCTCGGAAGAACGGTGGAATGTCGTCCTTCATGGTATTAGACACCAATTGATTCTGTGTCTTGTAATGTGCCAGTCTCGCAGCAAAGACCTTTTGCCCCATCCTTTTTGCGGCATAGTCCTTAGGATCCACCTGTAGTCCTATCGATGCCCTTGCTGCAAGCAACTTGAAAGCTGGATTCACATGTCGTAAGACAAACTGAGCCACATATTCTTGTCGTTCGGGATAGTCTCTGTAATAGAACTGTGTCATCCCGATTGGGTCAGTTGTATCCAGCGGTACATCCAATAAACTCAAATCCACCAGGCTGTGTAGCCCATTCCGTCGGATAGGGAGATAACAGTCCCGTACTGAATCGCGGTGGATGAATAACTGACGGAAAAGTCCTTGTTCCACTCCTTGTTTAATCTCTCTCGCATAACCCGAGTCAAGTAGGAATTGGCTCAACTGTCTCAGAATTGTGCCAATTTTGTTGGCTTCAACCGAATCCGGCTCAAGTCCAAAGTATCGACAAATTTCGACCGTTTGCTCATCAATATCAGTCGTCTTGTATTCCATGTCGATACTTTCAGGACGTCGGTTGTCAAATCTGGAGTTCTGTCGCTGATCAGCCCGGCGATGATTATCCGGTTCTCGTTGACCTTCTGGTTCACGTTGTTCTCCTGACTCAGGCTGCAACGGTTCGTTACTCGCCGGTTGTTCCAGTTGGAGGTCACTATCCAGAATTACATTTCGTCGATGGGTCACGTTCTCTTGAGACGTTTCCGCAATCGAGCTGGTGCCTTCCATCGCGTCATCTTCTTGTACGGCGCTCACAATTGGATCCACAACGTGAACCACTGACTCCACCCGCTGATATTTTGGAGGTGAATCTTCCCGTTCAGTGCTTGATGACCTTTTGCTTGCGCCCGAGTCAAAGGTCGCATAAAATGCGGCTCTCTGTTGCCATCTTTTATCCTGTGGGTCAGGCGTTCGGTTTCGCGTATGTTCACGTCTCTTATCCCATGACCTTTCGGGTGTTGACATCCTGACGTTGCGATTCCGGAATGCGACTCCCATCGGCACCTGATGCCCTTCCTTTTCAGGTTCTGTACGGAATGTCTCCGCACGCCGTTTCTCTTCACGTCCTCTTGTGGCTGCCAAGATCTTTGCCGTATCGATTTTCCTTTGAATACTCATTTCTGTAACTTCGTCTCCATGGCGCACCCATCCTCGTCCGCCGCGGTAATCTCGATCGCGAGAACGTTCACGTGACCTTTCATTACGGTAGTCACGTGTCCTTTCACGAGAGTGTTCGCGTGACCTTTCTCTCTGTCGTTCAGAAGTCCGTTCATGTTCACGTGAATGTCCGCGTGACCTTTCTCTATGCGGAGGCGATCGAGGTCGGATGAAACCTTCATCCCGTTTGAAGCTTCTGAGTGCTTGCAGTACATCGCTTTCGGTTCGGCGAGATCTACGTAGGTCATCCATACGTCTTTCGACTTCCTTCTTTATGTAAGGTGCCGGCGCGAACCCGTCTTGAAGTCGTTTCTTCTCCCGCAACAGCATTTTGAATACCTCGTCTGACATAGCAGCTGGATCTTTCGTTAACGTTTCAATTTGAATGATAAGCGACTGTCGTACGAGTTGCATTTCATCTTCCTTAAGGCTGGCCATGCCCGTGGGTGCAGCTAAACCCGACGTACTGGGCAACGCCTCTCGTGCGGCCTGTTCACTTGCCCTCTTATTTTCCGCATTAATTTTCGCGCGGAGTTCGTCTTCCATTTGCTGAACTCGCATCTTCTCCTGGTCCTCTGCGAATTTCTTCCGATACGCGTCTGTATGTGGACACTTCAACGGCTCCAAGGTGTCATCCCAACCCGGTTCGTTGTTCCGGATCGCTTCCCGGTAGCGATCCTCGAGTAGCATTCGCTCTTCCACTGGGATGCTGCCGTAATTTCTTGCGCTTATGAGATTTCGAAAAACGTCCAAGTTCCCTCGTTTCGCTTCCATGATCCCAACAAGCGTGACGGCATGTGGGTCTTCCAGCTTGTGAATACAAGTGTAGCAAGGGAATTTCTTGTCAACCTTTTTGTTGTTCCTTAAGCAGTCCGGACATTTCGGATTGTAGCCCGTAAACTGGTCGATGTCTGCCGCCGTTCCCGTACGTTTAGGAGTGGCTTGACCTTTCTGTGCCATTTTTCCGCTTCAATCTGTAATTATAAAACAATCCGTCATATTAACTTTTCCACGTTAATCCTTCCATTTCCTATCCATATCAAGGCTTTTCTATCATTTTTACGCCTATTCCGTTACTGAGCTGAGACTTTCCTAGCTCCTGCTGCCTTTTCTATCACTGTAACGTGGTGACCTTTCTCACGTTATCAGCACTTTCTGACTACTGTGACCTTTTCTATTAGTCCTAGTACTGCTTTCAGTTGACCTTTCGTAACACTTTTCGCTTTCGTTTTAAACTGTTTTATGCTTTTTCTGTAATATGCAGGGTTCATTACTCGCTGCATATTACACTCGATTAGTTCACTCGGATTCTTTCATCGATGGTTTATACGGCTTGAAATCGATTCGGCCATCTGGCTTAATATGAAGCACTTCGTCCGCGATCAAGGCTTCAACGGCGTTCTTAATCCACTCTTTATCGCTTTCAATATTCAAATCTCCCAATTCGTAATTGACGGCCATGAAGTTTGAAAGGTCATTCCATGACGCTCCATTGGTACCGCCAATGGCGTCCAAAGCCACGTCTGTGATGGCTATCTTCCAGGCCTCCAATTCCATTTTCAGTCTGGGCGTTCGTTCCGTGCCCTGTTTCGGAAGGTAGTAGACGACTTTGTTGTCTTTGTTGTATTTACATCCCAGCTTTCCTTCTTTATATGCTCGTTTCAGAGCTCGTTCAGTCATGTTGAGTGACGACCTTCCGTTCGTATTTATTGCCACTTGTCTTTTTAGGTCTGTCCCAAGCATTTCTTTTTCCCGAATAATCTGGAGTGCAGCTTGGACTTCGTTCCATGTACGATTATTCACGTCCAATGCCGGCCCTAACATGTAATCTGTAGCCTCCTTAGCCGGTGTACCGCTACTTTTCTGGGAGGATGTCGAGTCCGTTGGGTCAGCCGTCGCTGTCTCGTCGATCCTCAGCTTTGCCAGTGATCCTGATGATGACCCCGCCGATTTTGGTTCGGCTGTCTTCTTCTCCTCCTGTGGCAAAGTCTCTTGACCTTTTAAATCGCCGACCGACTTCGATCGTTCCTTCTCAAAGACGTCCTTTAATGGTATGAACAGTGATTTGTGAAACACCTGGCGCGCCGAATCCGCTTCAGCTTCTGCCGCTGCCTTATCCATCGGGAGCATGACCTTTTCTTTCTCCCGTTTATCTGAAGTCTCATGACCTTTCGGTTGATCTTCTGCGGTAGTTCCAGATGTCTCTTGACCTTTCGGCTGTTCGTCTTTTTCTGTCGCAGGTCCAGAAGGAGCCGTTGTTGTAGTATCGTCATCACTTCCCGATTCCGAGTCCATTGGGCCTTTTGTCTTCGATGAAACTGTGACCTTTTCCATATCCTGACTGTCGGACATATTACAGTGGATCTGTCTTTCCGGTGGTATTAGACCAACTCTCGTGTATCGGATCGGGTGTCCTTTATTTGCGTTTGTCGTGGCAAGGACGTTCTGTTTAATCAACTTTGGCAATACGCGTTCGGTTGCCGTGTCGATCTCCTTTATCATTCCATTTCCGTCGTTCCAAACTGCGTTGATGTATTGGCTAATCCGGTGACTCGTTGATCCTAATGGGCTTGTCATTCCCGCGATTGCCCTTTCCACTCGCATTGGGACCGCTTCATTCGGAGTTGTCAGCGCCTTATCCGAACTGGCTGGTCTGAACAACTTGGCCTCATACGAGAAACTCGGGTGCTTCTGGATAAGTTTTCCTGCGTTCCGTGCGAATTCCAGTACGACGTCAAACTTCTGTTTAGTAAAGCTACGACGCTGTTTCTTGAGATATGTCTTCAGGCCTGATTTAAATTTGGATGTCACCGATGCTGTTCTTATTCGTGTGAAATTCTTCTCCGCTCCGTTATACGCTTTGATTATTTCATCGACCGTGTTCAAACTGTCATCGTCCGGATCATCAAATTCCTCGTCTTCTGTAAAGTCCAATTCACTCTCTCCATCTGGTTCAGCGTAATTGATCATTGCCATTGCATCAACTTTCATGGCTGTTTTGACCTTCCCTTTCGTCTTAACGGGCTCGCTCTTTGCTTTTTGCCCTTTATCCAAGGCCTCCGCTAGGCTTCTTGGTTCTGTGGTCCTTGACCGGGTTGTCTTCGAATCCGTATACGACCTCGCACTGACTGTCGAAGTGCTCGGTAGACTCGCTTCCGATTCCTCCGATTCAAGCGACGTCTCCCGTTTCGCTTTCTCACGACCTTGCTTGGCCTTACGCTCTTTTATCGTGGATGCGGACATTACAATGGGGACAGCTTGTTTCGGCTTGTTTTGGGGGTTTTGGCGACTCGGGCTCAGTGACCTTTGCTTTTGATGTAGCTGATTGGATGACTTTCTTTGACTTCGTAGGTGTCGATGACCTTTCTTCAACTTCGCCAACTGACTCGTCCAATATCTCGACATCATGAGACGCTGGTCCATCTTTTTTCTTCTTTCCGGTGCTTGTGCTATCGCTTTCATCACCGCTCTTTTTCTTCTTATCTTCTTCCTCCTGTTGTTTCTTCTTATCTTCTTCCTCCCGTCGTTTCTTGAGAAAATCGCCTTTCTTAACCTTGTCGCGGTTCATGGCCTCTTCCAATCTGGGCGCTTTTCTCGGTTTGACTTTTGAGGGCTTGACCTTTAAGGGCTTTTTATGCTTGTCGGCCGTTTCTTCGTCTGAGCCTTCTTCCTCAGGTGGGTCCTCGTCTTCCGACTCTGGTTCGTCGTCACCAGGTGGATTACAATAGCCACAGTTTGGTTCATCACACTGAAGGTGCTCATGACTTCCTGGGCAATCTCTAACACTCTTTGTAGAGAACGTCTGGCCCCTCCGGTTTCAGTTAGATTTGCCGACGTGCCCTGGCGCCTCTTCCGTCTCTCCGGCTCCGCCTTCTTGTGCCGGGGGATGAATTTCCAAGTGTCTTGTCTCTTTCGGAGATCCCTGTGAGGCGACCTCCCACAAAGGGTTCTTCTTAGCGTCGTAAAATACCGTTTTGTACGATCCGTCTTCCATTCGTCTTGTGAGTCGGAAATGTGCTCCATCGATTTCCGCTCGATGCCGCATCATGCTGATCAGTGTACTCGCTTGAACCACAGCGTCTGTTCGGTCGCTCTCAGGTATCAGATCCCATAACTGCTCAATCGCTGCCTGATTCGCGTTTCGGGCGCTCTCTTCTGACACATCCCATGGGGCATATGGAACCGGGTCTCCTGTTATTGGATCGACTATCACTGCAGTTATGGTTTCCACAGCTTCTCCATTACCACCGAAAAGTCTGAGGGTGACCTTTCTGCTTGTCGCATCTGTATATCTCAGGACCGACTCATAATCATCTGACGATCGTTTCTTCGGGTCTGGATCCGCCGTCGGTTTTGAGCGAGTTCTCTCTTTGATCAACAGTTTGCCATCCGTTGTATATGTATATGCCAAGTGGTCATCATCTGTGCCCACTTTGATACGGATCCATGCATCCTCTTCGGTTGCGACTTTAGATACCACGTGCTTCATCATCTGAACGATAACTCTTGGGTTATGACGTTCTTCTGGAGGAATAAACTGTAGCGCCTCATTGACTATCGTTTTGACTCTTTCCAATGGCATCCTTGACTGACCTATCCGCGAGGGGATTATACGAGTCAATCTCTTTGTTCGTTTTCTTATCGACTATTCGTGCAGTGACCTTTCGTTCTCTATGATCTTCCCAGTGTACTTGGCCGTGAAACTTCTACACTTCGGGAATCGAATCTGACCTTCCGTTCCTTTCGGCGTGGGTGGTACACTCTTTCTACCCACTGGAATCGGGGCCTGTGGCTTTGCCGGCTCAGCTGGCGTTGCTTTGCTTTCTGTGGTCTTCTTTGTTCGCTGCCCTTTCTTATCAGTTTCTTTTGGGCTTGTCGTCGGTGATCTCACTCTTTTTCCACTCTTCGTGGTGCCACTGGATGGTTCTGTGACCGAACTAGTACGTCCACGTCCTGATCCTGCAACCGAGCTGGCCCTTGACCTTTCTGCTCGTTCCGTTAATACGGCATCAATCTTCTGCTTTGTGGCCAAAAGGTCCTCGTCCGTCATTTCGTCGACTGGGGCGTCTTTTTCAACCATGGATTTAGATGGTCCCTCGGCGCTGGTAGTCGGCATCTGTCTCGCCTCCGGGAACACTTTAAGGTACCTAAGAATCTTCTCGATAGTCGAAGGCCATGGTCTACCGTTTAGCGACGGGTGGTATTGCCACATCGATGCAACTTTTATCGCGTATTCCCTGCGCTCTTTTTCGATCAGTTTCGTTTTTTCCTTCAGCGCGATATGACATGGTTTGATGACAGCTTCCAGGCTAATCAGCTTTCCATACCATGCGTGTTCATCTTCAACTCGCATATGAATTCGGTAAAGTTCACGACACTTTCGGTTTAATTCCCGGATAGCTTCTAAATCCTTTTCTGTCAGTTTGTCGTTCTTATCCGGAATGATATTTAAGCGTGCATCGTCCTCTCTCAGATCCAAAGGAAGCTTCGGTGCGTATGCATGTATCGACGGTTCACCTGGAGGCGTAAGCCGTAAACCATCTGGTCCAGTCTCGTCCAAGTTAGGTCCCAGTGACGGTAAAATTCCTCTCGGTCGCCTATTTCCTCTGTTTGGCGAATTGCGATGTAGACGCTGCACACCCAGTTGCTGCGGTGTCCTCATACGAGGCGCTCCTATGTCCGATAGTGCCAAGCCTCCCGTCTCCGGAAAAGGCGGTAGTATCGGAGATGACCTTTGTGATCGCGGTGGAGTTCCGCTGAATCCACCATGTCCCATAAATCGACTCGGTGTGGTCTGTTGCGGTGGCGGCATCAACATTCTTGCCGGTCCCATCATTACTTGTGGTGGTCCCATCGGTGGGGTATACGATCCTGGATACGGTTGATAAGGGGCGCCCGTTGCTTGTCCCGAATACTGGGTTCCGGCAGGTGAGCCGTGGTGCACCCAGTTAACCGTGTCCTGATAACTCGTCTGCTGTCCTGGATCGTGATACACGTAATATCCCTGGCCGCCATAGTAACCTCCTTGACTTGTTCCAGGTTCATTCTGAGCCGTTCCCACTGACGACGTTGATCCTTCACCATATGAGGTGTCATAACCGTATTCACCTTCCATTCTTATAGGTGTAGATGCTTTTAGTGGGTTTCCAATACTTTCCGAGTCTGAATTATCCGAGTTTTGTCGTTCCAATCTGTCCATTAACTGTGCTTACCTTCTATAAAACGAAACAATAAAGGTTAACTTTTTGCACAGTGGTGACCTTTCTTTTTCCTTTTCGACTCCTATTTTTAATTTATTGTGACCCCTTATTTATGTCTATGTGGTTATTTGTTCTCTCGTCCTTTAGTTATCCGATCAAGAAGTTCTTTCTCGGCTGCATCCTCAGGTTCGCCTTTTGGGTCAATAAGTCCGTAGGGGTCGGTTTCTTTTTCTTCTGTTTGGCTTTCCGCTCGTTAATTGCTTTCGCTATATCACGGCCCAATTGTTCAGCTTTTGATTTGACCGCTTCTATCTCCTCTTCTCTCTTTTTATGAGGTCATTCTCATTACCGGTAACAGTGCGTGGTTCGAAAAAATTCGGGTCACGCTCTGACATCTCAGCGTCCGTACGCTGTTTCGAAAGGTCATCCTTATCTTCGGTAGCAGTGCGTGGTTCGAAAAGGATTGTTGCAGGTCCTTTTGGAAGTACGCTCTGGTACTTTAGAGGTCGGTTCGTTGTCTTGTTCCAGTGACCTTTCTGCCAAATTACCAGCCTCCGCGTTCAACTTGATTGTGACTGCTGTTTCGAAATCCTTATCCTCTTTCTTCTTTCTTCCTCTTTTCTTTGTAGATTTGTTTTCTTTTCCATTTCAGGTAGCGGAGGTGGTTCGAAAAAGGTTCTTTTGAGGAGTATGCTCTGCGCCCTTATCCACTTTTTCCCTTTCAGGTAGCAGAGGTGGTTCGAAAAATTGATTGGTACCATTTTTCGAAGCAAGCTCGGCTTCTTCCGTTTCTTTTTCGTTCAACGTTCGTTGCGAATCTTTCTCGTCGGGTAATGGCGGATGCCACGGCTTTAACCGATCAATGGAAACCACTTTTAGATCCGCTTCCTTCTTCGGATTCTGCTCGATGACCTCCGCTTCGTTTGTTCGCGGGAAGCTAAGAATTTTCCACACTTTATCGTACTTCGACTTGAAATCCGACTGGTTTTCTTTCTTCCCCTGTTTAGTATCTTTTGGAAGTCGTATAAGTACCAAATCGCCCACTTTGAAATTCGGTCTGATTTCTTCTTATTATAAATTTCCGCATTTTTCTCATATGCGTCTTTGATGTTACATCTCGCCACTTCTTCGGCAAAGGTCAAGTTCTTTTTCATGGTCTCCACCCATTCGTCTGGAGTTCCGTAATCATCGGGTATATTCGTTTTTGTAACCACATCTTCCGGCATTGTCATTTCTCTGCCGTGTAGCATATAGTATGCTGAATATCCCGTTGTGGCGTGCACGACTCTGTTCATCGCCGAAATAACATATGGGAGATACTTGTTAAACTTTCGCTCATTTCCCGCTTTTAGGTATTGCGCCAAGCCATCAGCAATCGTCTGCATCTGTCTCTCCACTTGGCCTTGACCTTCTGGGTGATACGCCGTTCCAAATGTGTGTTTAATCTTAAACACATTGGTGACCTTGCCAATACTTCAGCTGTAAAGTGTCGTCCGCGATCCGTATGTAGGATGTGCGGTGCTCCGTGTACCAATATCACGTGCTTCACGAACACTTTAGCGAATTCTTTAGCCGTTGCCGTTTTCATCGGTACCGCAATCACGTATTTCGTCAGTTGATCGATAAATACCGCTATGTATTTGTATCCACGTTTCTTCGTCGGTAACAAAGGTCCTTTCAGATCAGCGTACACTCGGAAGAACGGATGTCCCACTTTAATCTCTTGCAATTTTCCAGGTGGACATTTCCTCGGTGTTTTACGGAACTGACATCCTTGACAGGCGAGTATGTAATTCTTCACGTCTGTACTCATCCTGTCCCAGTAATATCGGAGTCTTATTGCTGACAATGTTTTCTCAAATCCCAGATGTCCCGCTGCTTTCTCGTCGTGCAATGCGTGGATTATCGCTCTTCGCATTGACAACGGTACCACATATGACCTTTCAAGTCTCCCATTTTTATCCTTTACTCGGTATAATATGCCGTTCCATAACTGGTAATGCACTTCAAATTTCGATCTTGTTTCCGCGTCTGGTAGGTGTTCCAATTCGTCTATGATCATTGCCAGATGGGGATCTTTCAACTGTTTATTCCGCAATTGCAAGTTTGAGTCATCAACCTCTTCTTCGTCACCTTGCAGGTTGACAATGCGAACTGTCGCTGTACTGAGTTCATTCCAATCCTTGATGACCTTGCATCGTGGTAACGGTTTATACCGCTTTTTCGCCTGTTTTGGGAATCTCAACAGTTTGATTGGGCATTCGTTCAACGCTTGTGCCACTTTGTCCGTTTCCCAAAGGTCATCTCTATTCTCCGCTCTATCATCAAGTCCCGTGACCTTTCCATTCTGCATTTGAGATTCCGCGTCAAGTCCGGTGACCTTTAAGTCACTAACGGCGGGCAACCAGCTTTTCACTCGGTTCACTTTCGCTTCGTTTTCAGCCGACTCGTTCGCCGTAGCTGAAGTGACCTTTAATCGCTTCTCTCTCTGTTCCACCATCTGCAGGAACAGCTGTCCAATTTCAATTGCTGGTTCCTTCGTATCAAACTCCTTCTTGTAATCCTCGAAGTTCGGAATCTCGTCAAATTCTTCTTCGTGACACGTCGGACCTTCAATTGGCGCTCTTGATAACGCGTCCGCGTTGTCACAATATTTTCCCGGTTTGTATTCGATTTTAAATTGGTGACCTTGTAATGCCATTGCCCATCTTGTCAGGCGTGGGTTCATTCCGACTTTATTCGTCTCTGACCTTAACAAATTGGTGAGCGCCTGATGATCCGTCCTTACGGTGAATTCAGCATAATCAATGTACGGCTTGAATTTTCTGACAGCAAACACGACTGCCAGACATTCCCATTCTGTTACACCGTAATTCTTCTCCGCTCCATGTAGGACACGACTGGCGTACGCGATCGGATGTCCATCTTGTGACAGTACGGCTCCGATTCCCTCTTTGCTCGCGTCGCATTCAATAACGGTCGGTTTCGCGGGGTCAAACTTTGCCAGTACTGGACCTTCACACAACAACTTCTTCAAACTATTGAACTCTTCTTCATGTACTGCAGTCCAGTCCTTTTTCACGTGTTTATCTTGTCTCAGCAACTCATACAAGTGGCAAGTCTTCTGTGCGTATCCCATTATGAACTTGCGATAATAATTCGCCAGTCCAAGGAATGACCTTAACTGCCTTTCTGTTTGAGGCCGTTTGAACTCTGAGACCGCGGTGACCTTTTCCGGGTCCATACGAATTCCGTCCTCGCTGAGTATATGACCCAGAAATCCCATTTGTCTCATTCCAAATTCGCATTTCGTTGGCTTAATCGTGAATCCCGCTTCCACCAGACTCATTAAAACATTTCGCAGATTCTGCATGAAAATTTCCCAAGTTTTTCCGGCGAAGATCACGTCGTCGATATACCCGAAAACGCAACCCTTTCTTTTCGCTTTCGAAAGTACTTTATCCATACACAATTGAAACGTTGCTGGTCCGTTGCATACGCCAAATGGCATTCTTTTAAATCGGTACATTCCATCTTGTGTTACAAAGGTCGTCTTGTTGATTGACGCTGGATCCATTGGGATCTGCCAGAATCCACTTTGTAAGTCCATTTTTCCGTAATATTTGTTGCCTGCGCACGCGTCGAGCAACTCATCCGGATTTGGTAACGGGTAATTATTCTTTCTCGTCAGCTTGTTAAGCATGATGTAATTGACGCAAAATCTTGTTCCCATTGTTCCGTCGCCATTTTTCTTTACTGCCAATACGACTGGGAAACTCCACTCGGCGTCTGACGGTTCAATTACATCTTGTGCCAACATCTCTTCGATATGCTTTGTTATAAACTCGCGGCCTGTCCAACTCGTTCTGGCCGGGTTACATTTACTGGTTTCGCATCTCCCGTATCAATTACGTGGGTGACCCCTTTCACATCTCCATACGGTTTCTTTGATGTGGGTAAGACTTTCCAGAATTCCCAAAACGCGTTGTACACGTCGTTTTTCTGCTCTTGGGTAAGGTCAGGTCCCAATTTCAGGTTTTCGATTATCTTTTAAGTTCAGCTTTCGTTGTCTCATCCACCTCAGGGTCTTCGAGTACGTTCTTTACTGTCCCTGCGTTGACCTTTACATTCTCCATATGTTCATACGGCTCAACGTAGCCGAGAAGCTGATTTTTCTTCACGATTCGGTATTTGCTACTGTGATTTGCGATGACGATTTCGAAGTATTTTCCCTGTGGTCCGTCACTCCTGCCAACGGTTGCACTTCAGTTTCCACTTGTGGGACCGGTGTAAACATCAGCTTGTTTTGAGCCGGTGCATATTTTCCCATCTTGACCTTTACACGTGTGCAGTTTGACGGTTTCAATTTGATTCGCTGATCGCTGTAAACTTTGATCACGTCCTTCGACATTCTAGCTTTTTCCACTTTCAATCTTCTGACTTTAATATCCTTTTCTTTTTCCTCATCTACTTCGTCATCTTCATCCAAGTCCATTAAATCCTCTTGTTCTGAAAGGTCACTTACACCTGAATCTTCCGAAGTTGTTGAGTTATCACTTGAACTCGTCCACTCTGAATCCGAATTACTGCTCTCATATTCCTGTGCAGTGGCTTGACCTTTGTCAGCCTTTTCAAGTGGGCGCTCATCAACTCCTTCGTCTTCCGATGAAAGGTCACTTTCGTTTTCTCGCGAATCGCTAAGTTTTTTCGCTTTCGAATTTTTGAGCAGGGGTTTGTCCCCTTCTTTTGCTTTTCGTCCGTTTCGTGCGGCGACTCTTGGGTGACTCCTTGCTACCCGAATTCTCGTTGGTGACCTTTCTGATTGGTCGGAGTTTGACCTTTCTTCGTCCGATTTTGACTTTTCCAGTTCATTTATTTCTTCGCGGCTCGTTAATGGCTTTTCGGTCAACTCGACCGGCGGACATTCCTCACCGTTATCGAGTGACCTTTCCCCGTTTTTTGCCTCAGTTACTGGGTTTTGTTGTTCGTTCGATATCCTTTCAACTTCCTCTTTAAACCTTTTCCACATTTCACCTCTGTCCGTTAACATCTGCGCAATATCGAAAGCCGACTTTGAACTTTCTTCTGTTTCATTCGATTGTCCTTCGGCTATCTCTTGAACTGGTTCCTCTTTCTCTGCTTCTTTGACAGTCCCTTTATCGGCTTCATCCTGTTGAACTGTTTCGTAACCTTTAGGTCGTTTAGGACCAACAAAGATGCAGTTTGCCATCAGTTCTTCGGTGACCCATTCATCATTCGGAATCGTTTCATACATGCACCACGTATCACCACCTCGTTCTGGGTAGTCCACTCCATCTGGATCTGGTGCAAAGGTCACCTTTTTCTTTTGCATCAGTCCCGGTGACCTTCTTCTCCGGGTTACTTGTAATTCTCTCATGTCTTTGACATCAAATGTGGGAATTTCTCTTTCAAATTTATCCCAGTATTTCTCGAATGCTTTTTCGTTTCCCTCTTTTAGCGCGTTGTAGTACACTTCAAGTGATTCGTAGACAGGTGTACCAAGTCCTGCCGGGAAGATGATCGTTCTCCCTTCACCTTTGTACATGTGGTTCACACGGAAGTCCCAGAAAAGGTCAACTCTCGCTTCTTCCCACATTTCTCCTTCTTCGGTCATCTCTTCTATCTCTCGTTCAAATCTCTTTTCTGTTGCTACCGGATCGAGAGGATCTTGGATTCCTTTCTCCGACACGTTGCAACCAATGGTTTAGCCATCTGCCTCTTCCAATTATAAAACTTTCCACACATGACAACCACGTTCGATATCTATTCCAATGATACCGTTCGATGTGTGGTTTCCACATTTCGTTTGTCCGCATGATGCTTTTCGCTTTCTTTTGGGCATGACCTTTAAGGTCTGCTAATGCGGTATTACATCTTGGCCATTCTGAAGGGTCATCTTGAGAGGCATTTTCAAAACATTCCGCGCATTCCCATTGTGGTTGCACCCTGCACGGATCCTCAAAGTAACCGTGGTGACAACTCCCGGCTCGTTCTTCTGGAGTTAATGTCCTCTGACTCGCTTCAGGTTTAACCTGTTCCTGTACTGTGGTATCTTCCTCACATTCGATTGGAGTCACGCTTTTATCCTCAGAGGATATTTCAATGACCTCTGGTTCTTTTTCTGTTCGGTGACCTTTCAATTGTTCGAGTGCCTTGTCGCGGATTTCGCTTGTAAACATCTGCTCCTCTTCAACTATTCGTTTCAAAACTCGTAACCTTTCACTCTTTTTATCCTTCCCCACTTTAGCCGTCTTTATTTCCAGTGCCTCTGGTACTGGGATAGACTTTGCCCACTCCATGTCTGGCACAAGCGATTGTTTCGCTGTAACTGCCGCTTCTTTCTGTGTGGCAATTATCTCTTCAAGTGTTGGTGACCTTTCGGTAGCAGGTCGTGGTTCGAAAAAGGGTTCCTTTTGAGAATCACGTTCTGTTACTTCCTCTTTGGCTTCATCTGGTAGCCTTTCATTTTGGATAGCAGATCGTGGTTCGAAAAGGTTCGAATTACGCTCTCGTTCCAAGTTCTCAGTTGCTGGTGACCTTTTGTCTTCCTTTCCCAGTGCCTCTGGTACTGGGATAACTTTTTCGACATTTCCATTATCTTTTTCCGTTTCCAGTGCCTCTGGTACTGGGATAGTTTCTTCCTGCTGCACTTTTGTCATTCCCGGTGCCTCTGGTACTGGGATGACCTTTTCTCTTCCCTTCTGTGTCAGCAAGGTCCGATTTAATGTCTTTTCGATCTCCTGCTGGATTACTTGCAACTGCTCAAATGGTGACAATTCTTTTCGCGTCATCTTTTTCTTTTCGTTTCCCGGTGCCTCTGGTACTGGGATTAGCGCTTTATTAACAGTTTGAGCCCTTTCCTGTTTTGCAAGTTCGGTGACCTTTCCGACTTGTACTTTGGCAACTGGTTTTGGGTCATCTTCTTTTTCTTCTTCACCTTCATTATCCAACAGTACAAATTTCTTTTCCAAGAAGTCGAATCCCAGTAACACTTGTACGTCGTCACACTTCGGTCGGACGTAGAAGGAATGTTCGCTTGTCTTCTTTCGTAAGGTCACTGGTGCTACACAGTAGTGCGTCACCAGGAATCCTGACGTTCCGCTAATTCCGTTAATCTTCACCAGTCTATCTGGTGGCAATGGGAGCATGTGGAGTCCATTCTTCTCGCAGAACGGTTTGCTGATCAGCGACGTCTCAGCGCCGGTGTCCAACATTGCGTTGACCTTTATGTCTCCCACTTTCACTTCGTGAGTGTATGCTTCAATTCTTTTAGGCAATTTTCCGTTTTGAATCTTCAATGTGTGAATCTTACATTTCACAGGGATGAGCGATACTGGTCCCGGATCCATATCGGAAAGCACTTGTCCTTTTGCTGGAGTGCTATGACCTTTCAGTATCTCGCTCAGCTTATCAATCCTATGTGGAACGTTGGTCCGAACGTCGTAATATTTTCGCGGCTTTTCTTTATTTGTTTGCTTCTCTGTAGCCATTTTATCACCGATGACCTTTTCCACGTTCTGCACTTGCTCATTTGCTTTTGTGCTCTTCATGTGACCTTTAGTCACTTCATTTATCGTCTGATGGATCAATTCCTCTTTACGGTTTTCATTTCGCTTATCTCTCAGCTTCTGAATGACTTCGCTTGTTATTTGGTCAGCTCGCTTCAATTCGTCTTCTTCGCTATCTTTCATCTCATCTGGTGACCTTTCATATGTAACCATGTCATATCCTTTTTCGGTCATCCATTCGATCACCTTCGCGGAGACTTCATTGTTCGTTTTCGTCTGATCAATTTGTGAAGACATTCCGTCTGTTCGGGCTGGTGACTTGTCATTGGCATCCTTTTCAGCGCCTCCGATAAGTCCCGTGACCTTTCAACTGCGTTACTCTGTTTCGTTTGCGCCATTTCATTTGACCGTCCTTTTGTTCATTTTGCGCTAAGTCCTGTGACCTTTCGTTGCGCTTCATGACAAATCCGCCACCTGTCAGCTTTTGTATGGGGACTTTTTCTCCATAATTCGGCGGTTTATCCTGTGGTGGAGCATTACGTGAATGATTCCAGTCAGCAGATGTCTTCTTATATTCCTCTGGATTGAATACTGGGACTGGGTTCGATGACCCTTGCGCTGGTTTCCCGGTAACCAACTCTTCCAGTCGCTTTCTTTCACATTGCGTTCGCAACTGTTGCATGTCCCAGTAGTCCTCTTGTGACATTCGCGCTTTCTGTTTCGCTTTTGGTGTCACGGGTACCCACATCCCGTGATTGCCGTTCGGTCTGTAGGCCACTTTTTGCCACTTCTCTTTCTGTTGTAGTGTTACTGCGTCCACAAGTGAGTCGTCGGAATTTTGTGCCATTTCCTTATTCTTTTGCTGCGCTGTTCGCAGTGTCAAGTCTGTTTCTTGACCTTTCAACATGACGCTGTCGTCGTGACTTTTAGCGTTCGCACTTGCACCTTGACCTTTCACTTGGACTTTTCCTACGGAAGGTGACCTTTCTTCTTCCAAGCAACTGCAAAATCTGGGTCGGATGTCTGTTTCCGTATATCCTGTCCCCGTTACGTGGCAGCTGCAACGTGGCTCCTTCTCTGCCAGATATTTGCGAAATTTCGCATGTTGCTCCTCATCCACTTCTACTGGTTCGCAATTACATTTTGTCTTTTGACATCCGTTTCCACTTGCAGTATCATTCTGCGGTGGTGACCTTTGATTCAGTAGCGCCTGGCGAATCTTTGCATTTCGTTGTGCGCGTCGTTGCGCTAACACTTCTTCGCTGCAATACGGTGACCTTTCATTTTGCTGCGCTGTTCGCAGTGTCGCGCTACCGTCACGACAATTTCCACTCGCAGTACCATTCTGCGGTGACCTTTGGTCCCGTTGCGCGTTTCCACTCGCAGTACCATTCTGCGGTGACCTTTTGTCCACTTGAACATTTCCACTCGCAGTACCATTCTGCGGTGACCTTTGATTCTGCTGCTGTGACGGCATCCCTATAGCCGCTCCATTTCCTTTTTGTGATGACGGCATCCATATAGCCGTTTCTCTTTGCTGTGGCGGCATCCATCTAGCCGTTCCTTGTGGTTGCGGCATCCATATAGCCGGTCCACTTTGCTTTTTCGCTGACGGCATCCATATAGCCGTCGCAGTGGTCACGTTCACTGCAGTACCATTCTGCAGTGGTGACCTTTCCCTTTTATCCGGTGGTTTAGGGTCGGGTCGATCAGTAGGCTCACCGGTGCCTACTGATCTTGCCCGTTTCCCTGAACCGGCGCTCCACCTTGTTGCGCGCCCTGCACATGTCCTTGTGTTTGCTCGTTCACCGGGCCACCTCCGTTTGGCTGGCCACCACCCTGTTGGTAGTTTCCTTGGCCGCCGCCATTGTTCTGGCCTCCCCTGAAGTTTCCGCGGCCAAAGCCTCTGTTTCTTCCTCTGAAGCCGCCGCGACCGAAGCCACCGCCGCGATAGCCGCCGCCTTGGCCGCCCCATTTCCATTTCCATAGTTTCCGTTACCTTGCTGATTCTGGAAGTTCGCTTTCGCCTGGTACCATTGCGTAATCAGGTCATATCCATTTGCGACCGCTTGGCGCCAACCACCGAGCCCGCGCAGTCGTTGCCACTCGTTGAAGGCAAACAGGTTTGGGTTCTGTTCCGGTGGTGTGTTGGCGAATTTGCATCCCTGGGTCTGGTGGTTGCCATACATACAGTATTGGCACATCTGAACGTTGTTCGCCACCCATCCGTCAATCATTTGGAACTTGAATTCTGTCCGTGACCCTTGATTCTGCTGGTAGTTCTGGTTTCCTCTATTTGGCTGAAAGTTGCCTTGACCTTGACCTTGATTCTGAAAGTTTCCTTGGCCTCCATTCCAGTTTCCATTCCCATATCCATTTCCGCCAAAGTTACCGTTACCCCCTCCTTGTTGTGGTAACCCGACATTCATGGGGACCATATTCTGTGGTGCAGGTGGGGCCACATTCTGTGGAGCCACATTCTGTGGAGCCACATTCTGGGCTACTGGTCTCACTTGAGCTGCTGCCTGTATCGCCGCCACCATCGCGTATGTTATCGGTTGCCCCGTCTGACTGTCGATAAAGGTCACCTTTTCGGTGACCTCTCTGACCGGAGTCTCCACGCGGTACTCAACCGGCTGCTGGGCTGGCGCAGCTGCCATTCTCTGTTGCGGCACGTTTTCAACTTGACCTTGGCGGATCGTCGCGTAATCCTGGGTGCGTTGACCTTTTGGCGCCTTGTATTTCTCTTCGCCAGTGGCCCAATGTCGGAAGAAGTCTTTCACGTCTGTTGGCGTCTTGCACTTCTGTATGCGCAATGCCTTGTAGAGTTCGTTATCCCCTCTACATCCTTCAATTAGGAAACCCACAGCTTGTTTCTCTGTGATGATCCGTTTTGCTTTAAATCGCATCATCGCCTGGTAATACTGATCAAGCGATTCTTTCCCGAGTTCGAATTTCCTTGCATAGGCCTCACGTAAGCCTAAGACTTCTTCGTCTCTATCGCCATATTCATCTTTGAATTTCTCCATCCATTCAGTTATTGAATATTCAATTCCGTCTTCTGCTGCGATGTCTTTTCGCCTTCAAACCAAGTTTTAGCAGGACCTTTCACCGCACTAGCAATCTCAATCATAATTTGGTCGTCCGTCAGCTGGTACGTCCTTTGGGTTTCTTTTACCAACCGTGTCCATCCACTCACAGTGTCGCGGCTGCCGTCAAAGGTCATGAGGTGTTTTCCGAGCCATCGAATTGAGTGCCTTTGTTAATTGTACCGCTGTGTTGGCTGCTCTCTGGTCTCGTCTTCTTCGCTACTCTCATCATTGTGAGTTCGTTGCGCCTTCCCATAACGAGACTTCCTTGGACGTTCCTGCCGGCTGGGGGGTCTGTCTCGTCGTCCTTCGTCGATAAACACATTCGTTTCAATGTGCGGGGGAAATTGTGAAGGATCACCTCGACTCATATGCGGGTAACTTTCCGAAGGTGGCTCTTTGTCGTCTTTGACCTTTTCGCCATCTCTTTCATTTTTAACACTCCCCTTACCGGTGCCGGTTCGTAGCGGCATCTCAAAGTGGAAGCTTTTGCCCGTGCCCGTTTCATGCGCCTTGCTGTAACTGGGCGGGGGGGACTCCACTGTTGCCGTTTTAACTCCGTATTGTAGGAGTTGTTCATCTTTGTGCTTGTTAGACGCCTGGAGCGCCTTGTTCTCATCTTCCAATCGTTTAGTTCTCAGTTGAAGTTCTTCTCTTTCTCTCTTTAGATCAGAATTTTCCAGGTTGACCTTTCGTAAGTGTTCCTGCAGTTTAAAAGACTCCTGCTGGGTGACCTTTTCATTTTCCTGTTCCATCTTTTTGATGTGCTCGACCAGCTCACTCGTTTCATTTTCGAGTTGCTGATACTGCCCAGCGGCTGATCTCAGCTGATCCTTGATTGCGATCAACTCATCATCTTTTGCCAATGCTGTGGTGGTCATCTCGACGAGGTCAGTGTTCAGCTTTGCAATCTCCTGACTCTTTTGAGCGACCTGTTGTTGCCACTCTTTGTCCTTCAGCTCCAATGTTGTGACCATTATGTCCAGTCGCCGTGCTTCCTTCTGCCATTTGAGTCCTTCCTTAGTGACCTTTTCAATGTCTTCTGTGACCTTTTCATTCTCCTGGTTGACCTTTTGATTTCTTCTTTCAGGCGTTCTCCTTCAGTAGCTGTGATGTCTCTTGCCTCTCGCATCGCTTTGATTGCATCATTGCGCAACTTCTCAGCTTCGTCCACCCGTTCCTGATGACCTTTGATTCTAGTTGCAGAGTACTGACAGCCTCCTCCCGTAGCTTCAGGTCATTCCTTAGTTTGAACGTCTCCGTTGCAATGTCGTTAACTGCTGACCTCTGCGAATTTGGTCGCGTATTCGTCCCGTTTAGTTTCAGCTTCAGTGACCTTTTGACGCAACTGGTCACACTCGTCCTTCAATTCGGCTAAGTGCCGTGACCTTTCAGCTGATTCTTCTGACATACTCGTTCAACTCGCTAACCGCAAGATGACCTTCCATTTCTCTGTCATCTACCATTTTGAGGTAACTCTTCAGCGAGTTCTTTGACGCTCGTATTTAATCTTCCATTCATCCGCTGCGCTTTCCAAGTCGGCCTGTTGTTGCTCCAGTTCATAGATACGAGCATCCAGAGTTCCTATCCGATTTTGATATTCCTGTTTCCTTTTCGTCACCAGGCCTTCCTTGGCTTCGAGTTCCTCTTCCAACTCCTTCACGCGTCTCTTCAGAGTTGACGTGGACTGTTAGGTGACGGTGGTCGTACATTGATGACCTTCCTGTTTGTGTCCGTTCGATTAGGTGCTCCGGTATATCTTTGAAAGGTGTTATCCCTTCAGCACGGTCAGCCTCCTTCATCGCGGTTTGAAAGGACATATTCATCGTCGCTTCGTCATCCGTGAAGTAAGACTCATTCGATTCATCTGAGACCATTGGAGTTGACCAAAGGTCATCTTCTGCCGCCTTGTCATTCAGTGAAATGTCACTCAATCCCAATTCAACCAATTCCTCTTCCGTGGCCTTTGTCTTGTTCATTTTCCCTTGAGCCAGGTTCACATTTGTATCCTGCTCATTCATTCCGCCAGTGGTGGCATCCGACTGTGATGTACCAACTGGTTCCGCTCCCCTTTCTGTGGGTTTTTCCTCCCCGGTGACCTTTATCTGGTTCATCGGATTGCCTCCCGCCGTAGACGCGGGAGTTTCCTTTCCGTCACCGCTGGAGCTCTCTTCGTTCTGTATAGCTCCAAGCGCCACTTGGTATGTGTTATCACTGCCTTTGCTGTCCTTTCTTGCAAAGGTCACAGCCGCTCGGGTCTGTCTATCATGTCCGACTGGACGCGCGAGCGACTTGTATTCCTTCTTATGAGGATCAACTGTGCCTTGTTGTGATCCCCGGGAGCTCCTGCTTCCCTGACTGCTAGTGGATGTCGGTTCCTCTTTGTCCATGTTGATCGGATAACTTGGACGCTCCTGCCAATTGTTCTCACACACACGTTATTGTATGGTTTATTCAGTTGTCCTAAAGGTCACTTCGTACTTCGAAATTTTTCTAAGTCCTTTTGTAAAGGTCACTTTTCGATTGAAAAATTTCGACTAAGTCCCTTATAAAGGTCACTTTTTTCGGAAAAAGTTCGAGAGGTTTGCCCTAAAAGGTCACTTTCGGACAAAACTTCGAAACGGCTTTTACGGTTCCAAACACGTTAGTGAATGAAATCCTACAGCTGCTGATATCGCTGTACCACTATTCAGTTCAATTTCGCTTCGATAAAGGTCACCGTTCGTCAATTCAGATCGGAAGTTAACTTTCGGTAAAGGTCACTTTCCGATGTCAAAGGTCAACTTCTGATCTCAAAGGTCACTTTCCTGCTCGTCTCAACTCAGTACTAACTGGTTAAAAGGTCACTTTCCAGCTCAATTTTAATCAAAGGTCACTTTTCCTTTGTCTCAACTCAAAAGGTCACTTCTCAACTCGATTTAAGCTAAAAGGTCACTTTCTAGCTCAATTAACTCAAAGGTCACTTTTCCTTTGTTTCAACTCAAAAGGTCACTTCTCAACTCAATTCAAGTTAAAGGTCACTTTTCCGCTCAATTATCTCATCTCAAATCAAATTTCCCATTACGACTCGAGTTCAACGGAAAATCCCCATTCGGGTTGTTTACTTCATTCTATTGGTCAGCTAGCAAAATCATTCAGTTCAAATTTCAACCAATCACAGCTCAGATAACTGACCAATCACGTTGCTCCTCTAAAATTTATATCTGCCTGACGTCACGGTCAACGGCCAGACATGCGCGCCGTGTGCAAAACTCCGCCTATTTTTACGCTCAGCTCAGAACGGACCAATAAAATTGACAATTTTACCGTCTAACCAATCTCGTAATTAATAACGGTTTTCTACCTGTTAACCGTCCGTTCCACGGGAAAACGATCCAGATGATCCAGATTCTTCTCCACTGTCCGTTCCCGCGCTGCCGCCGGTTTTACCGTAACGGTGGTGCCGCACGCTTTTGATAGGTTACTGTGCCGGCTGACTGCCGTAGCAACAGTAGTGGTACGCTCTACACCAATTTGCGGAGTCTGATCTGTCTTTTCCGTACGCCCCTTTCGGCGTTTCGGCGCTTCTGCCCCACGGCTTAGGATTCGCTGAATCCTTGCCGAGTACCAGTGACACCAGTGTAGGTCTTCGCTGAAGACTCTACACCGAGGAACACTGGCGACTGCTCTCTTGAACTCTTGCACAGTCCCTGCAACAGTACAGGTCTTCGCTGAAGACGCTGCACCGAAAACAAGGCTGGAAATCCACGTCCGATGAGGAACTTGCACCGCTTGTGGTGTTGCGCTTTGCTGTGGTACAGACCTGTGCCTTACTGGTCGGGTTTCACATCAGATAACAGGCCAACTTTGCCTGACACAAATCAAATCAAATTCAGAGAACCGCTGTCGGCTCTGCTACCATCTAATGGTAGATCCAGAATGGATCCACAGACGGAGACAGAAACGGAATCTATCCCGTGGAGTGAGCGACACGATCTGGGTCGCGAGCTATGCGGAAACACAAAACGTCGCACCGTAATCGCTGACTTTTAATAATATTGAAAATTCCGACAACAGAAAATCAACACTGATCGGCGCAGCTCGATCGTAAAGCGTGGAGCCCATTCAACAGCGTGCAACGCTGTGCAGCACGTGCTATGCCGCGCCCACTAACAAAACACAAGCCAATCAGAAGCGAGACACAACACAGGCCATAATCCAAAGGCGTAGCGCCTAGCGCCACTGACGTGAACGCTAGTGATCCCGGTCTCACAACACAATGGACATCAAAAAGCACATTATTTGAGGGGGATATTGCCGGCATCGACGCAGATTCCGTAACAAGCGTAATACTCAGTGAGTCAGTGGTAGCTTACAGAATTTTGCGTGTGGATGTTTTGTATGCAAGCAGAATTATTATCAGTTTGATTTTGCCCGCGCGTACAAGTATCTTTCTTTCACAAGTTCATTTTATTCATACTGTTAAAATAATTTGTTTGCCTGTTCACCGCGTTACCATTCGATCACCATCTATGTTTCACAGGGTTAGCAAATGGCTCTGGATGTCGTAACTGACAGCGAGCTGCTCTGGCCGGATAGGCGAGTACCTTTCGTAATCAGTCCAAATTTTGGTGCGTTCTTACGCTGACAAACAGTAACCAGATACAGTAGCGTGTCGCTTTTCTGATCTTTCCGCCACAAACCATAACGCGCGCTATGAGCAAACTTTTCTATTGCACCTTTTCAGTGAATACAGATGGGTCGGTGCATACCACTTGAGAAGATGCTGCTATTTTCTCCAATCCTCTTTTCAAATTAAAGAATTTAAAAATTATTCTTTTAAATTAAAAGCAAAACTGAAAACGCAGCTTCACGATTCAGAGTTTTTGAGAATGTGTAACAACGGAACTTGTTGCGCAAGTGCACGAATTTGGTGCCATGTACCGAATCACTTCCCTAAATGCGGAAGCTTCCCAGGCTTTCCTTGTTGGGCAACCAAATTTTTTTATATTGATTACAGCATGTCATCATTTTTAGGTCTTACAGAACAAATTATGATTCTGAATGCCATGCAGAATCTGTCCACAGAAGCCGGCAGCGATTGCATCAGATTCACCGGTCGCACCGATGCAGATGGGGATGATCCCTTTATTCACTTCGTTCGTGGCGTTCAGTAAGCGAAATGGAGTATTTGCCAGTCGTCATTTTAATTTTTAACTAGCGCCCCGTTGAACTCCAGATGCAGTTCCCACATCGGGCGTCAAACCGAGGCTGACCAGAAGATTGAGCTATCGGCCTCATGTCTGGCGGAAATCGGCATCGTTCAACACGAGATTATGCATTCTTTGGGCTTCTTTCACGAGATGTCGAGAAGCGACCGCGATGACTATGTCACCATCATCTGGAGCAATGTAGACAGATGTAAGAATCGTAGAGCAATAAGAGGTTTTGCCTAAAAATCTTCAAGACCGATATTGCAGTTAGCAGGGAACAATTTGGCAAATATCGTGGTGACATGCAAGGACTGCCATATGATTACAAATCCATTACGCATTACCCTATGAACGCCTTTGCTAAAGACCCAACGAAACCCACTATCCTGCCGAAACAAGAGAAAGCACCGATTGGGCAACAAAAACGACTTCCTCCATTGGATGTCGAACGAATCCGACGGGCGTATTGCCCGGGCAGATCTCCATTAAAGCTAAGAACAGTTGCGAAAAATCATGAGATCGTCTTGAAACAAGTGTTGCCACCAGCCACCCTTCCCAGTGCTGCCACCAGCCGACGGCCTTCTACAACGACAAGTAAACGCACCACTCGTTTGCCCTTTGCGACTGCAGTACGCACCACCACAACAGAGGCGGAAAACCCTTCCACGGGTAATAAAACTGTAATTTTAATTATTGTCTTCTACAAATGGTCTCATATTGTTACTTACAGAACTTGTTCCCCGTGGATCATCGCCAGTACCGTAATCAACCACGACCAATGAACTGGAAGATTCGGAACATAATTCAACGGCGACGACTGAACTTTCCGTGCAGCAAACTACAACCTTAGCTACTTCTACATTTAAAGGTGACATCTTCATATAGTAGTTCCGTCACACTGATTAAAAGTAAAATCTACTGCAAAATAATAGCCAAAATTATTCCAAAAACTCTGAAATATGTCGCAGGATTTTCAATATGCACCACGTATAATCGTCTTGGTTTTTTTTAGCTGATGCCGCAACGACCACTGGATTAAGAGGATGGGCACGGAGCGACAATGCCTTCGATATGGACGCCACAATCAACGAATTTACATCTCGAATCAACAGCCAACTGACCCAGATGAAAATGAACATGCTCCCGATATTCAGCGCTTTTCCTGCATCTGGTGGATTCAGTCCGTTTCCCAATTTTGGCGCATCCCATATGCCTAACCTTTCTTTCGGCGTCGGTGGAAGCGTTATGACTCAAAGCAGCTTTTCGCCAGATGGACGTAGCTTCTTCTCTCAGCAGATGCAACTAGATCCTTTTCCGGATAGTAGAAGTAGTTTTTCCAGAATGACATTTTCTAACAACAGCGGCGCTCCTTCCGCGCACAACGAAACTATGTAACTATGTGGCTCAAGGCATGAAGTGAAAGCAGCAGCTTCCAGACAGGATAGCAAAGGCACTACAATAAAAGTTATTGTTTACTGTAACTCAAATACCCTGCATACCGCTGGCTGGCTAACCGACCAAATGTACCTCCGTGACTCCGTCCAGCCATCTTACATTTCCTTACATCTTTATTCTACCGTACCATTTTATGTAGTTATTGGTTTGTGACCGCCACTCAGATCTCCCTAACAAAAAGTGTCAGCAGGGGTGCAATTTTACGGGTTCGAGTCACGAATTAAGACGATACTACACTTACACAAACCACACATTCACTAGCTAGTATTCGCCTCTCGTACATACATCATTCCTCTACGGTTTGGAATTTGCAGTTTCAAGATTTCGTACACTTTTATTAGATTCGTTTAATATTATTCTTCAAGACATTGTACGCAGCCGCTATCCAAGCATACATTTGTTGTATTGTTCAAATACTTCGCTGCAGTTTGTCCCAGACATAGTTGCAATCCAGTTGCTCTTGGACATTGCATTGCGCTCGCTCAGTTCAGCGAAAATAATAGTGTATCCAAGTACTGCCACCGCCACCTACAAAAGCAAGACATGTACTAAATTTTTCTAAACATAAAAATGAAGTGTCGCGTACCGCAACGCCCACTTCGCGGGTAATTTCCATGCCTGCCATTGTGATGCCTGGATTCATCACTTTCAAAGCGCTGAGGTAGTGAACCAAGCGTTGTTTGCCGGATGGTGACAGGTCACTGACAATAAGCGTGTGCTGGAACAGCTGAACTGTCTCGGATTTCTACAAAACCCAAAAATAATATTACCTCTGTTGTGAGTATCACATATCCATGCGAGAGCAATACGCACAGAAAATTTGCATTCCAAAAAAACAACCAACTAAGCCGTTACGATGAGCTGTTAAAACCGTAAAAAACAAATGCCAATTTGGAAAAATGATTGGTATGCACTCATAACACTGCGATAAAGTGGCAGTAATACTGCAGAAAAGCAACAAGGTTATTTAAATAAGTAAAAATAAAATGTTCCGAATTGTGACCTTTTCGGTGAGGTAGATGAGAACCAAAGTATGTGCCAGGAGCAGCGCCATAGATACTGAGATGCGCACCGTCTGCGCTATATTGACAGGGTTATGCGCTTGAAAATCCTTACAGGCGCCATAAATATATGATAACAATACCGACAAAACTTCCACATAGGCTAACACATTTGTCCAGCGAAAGAACCTATCGAACTGCTTGATCGCCAGGCAAAGTACATTATGTTTAGCTATCCATTCTGCGGTTTCTTGCTCGTCCGTTTTCCTCTCTCCGTGAAAAATGCACTCAGCAATCTTTCGCACCAAATGTCGGTATAACATACTGATTAATAAAGGAAATATAATCAGCAAGCACTGGGTAACCTTTCGACCAAAATATCCAATCATATGGAATACCGTTAGGGCGCTGTGCATGTGGAACGACAGATGTGTGTGTAATACATAGTTTTCTTCGTCAGGTGTGATTGGTTTCTCATGAATCTCAGCGACTTCTTTTAAATCGCTCATCAGATTGGTAGCCATCATGAAGAACGGGTAGGATGCCAGAAATGAGACAGCAACGACGGCCAAGATTATTCCATCACCGAGCGTTGTCACATGCCCAAAGGTCACCAGTACCGTTCTGTGCAGCTGCAGAAGAAAGCCGTGAGCGCGCCACAGCGATGAGACGTAGACCAACGTTAACGGATGGTATAGGTAGTGGCGAATAGATAGCAAAAGGTCAGCCATGCTGGAGAAGCTGGAGAATTTGTCCCAAAAGTATTTGACGAAGATGGCGTCGGCCGTCATCTGCACAGCGATGTAGCTGCATAGTGCCACTGTCACCAATATATTTAAAACGTTCTTGTTGGAAACTGTTTGGATTGGACAGAGAAAGTAACCGCTGAGATGCAGTAAAATAAACATGCAGATTAAAACGGCCGTAATAAGTGATGTCGGCGCCGTCAAGCTTTTGCCAAACCCATGCATTTTAACCTTACAATTATTAAATTTATTACGTCAGTAGAATGACACACATACGTACATAATATCAAAATTATTAGTGCTGTCAAAACTATTGTGACTAACAGTAACGTTTTCAGTACTATGCGACGGAATGTACGTTTACGCGTAGTTGTAATGAAACGGCTCAGTCGAGTATAAAACTCATCTGCCAACACGATCAAAGGAAAATTCACTGTCCATAAAAGTGTTTTGTTTTGACCCCGGGATTCAAAATATGGTTAACTTGTTCCTACTTGGTTTTACAATGTAAACAACTCGGCCATCCCGTTAAGGTTTCGTGGTGTAACGTAAACCGATGCCTTGTCATGTTTGTGTTGCGAAATGGGAGACGTTGATTTCGCTGTAGGTCTCATCAGCTCACGGTTCAGTCACGAATAAATGAAGCACTATCGTGATCTGCAAACTGCAACGCATAACTGAAATAATCATGATGTTTTTAATTGTTGTTACGTATTCGCCATTCAAATTACGGCACTTTACTCATCCATCATTTTCAGTACAATATAACACTTTGTATTTGTAAAGTGTTATGTTTTATCCGAGCGATAAATTTCTGTATTGCCAAAAGAATTACAGTGCTGCATACGGACGAGCATCACAGTCATCCGATGTGCTTTATTCAGATCAAGTACTTGATAGTTGATACTTATACAGGCGAGCTTCGCTTATTTATTCCCAACTCCAAAAATTGTCTAGGTAATAAATAATGCTCTTAACCAAGCAGAAAACGCTACTCGGTAGGTGTTTGTGTAAGCTTTCGGAAACTTTTGTCTGCCGCCACCGTGGCGGCGCCACGAAGAGTGTATGTAGTGTGATAATAGTACAGTACGACTAAACGTAGTCCCACAAATCAGTGTATTAGCTGCACAATTTTCAATTGTACACCGGCATGAAAATTTGCTCTACGCAGATGCTACGATTAACAACCGTTACTGGTGTTACTTTATTCATTATTGATAGCAGCGGCTATGCCGCAGTCAAGCGTGAGGATAATCAGATAGTCAATCCCCTACCGGCATTTGGGCTTTGAAAAATTACTGGACCCGGCTGCCGGCCATTTTCAAAATTCTTATGAAACGTTCCTGGAAACAATATGACTGTATCCGAAAATGTATACACCAGACGCATTAAGAAGTTCACACATTTACGAACGTTTGACATTTCGGGAAACAACCACTACATATGACGCATTTTTAACGTATTGTGCCAATAATATGCGTACCGCCGTGCAATGCTAGAGCGAAGCCGGAACTGTACAGATATTCCGCTTTTGCAAATGTGCACTGTGTATCAACTACGAAGTATTTGTCATCAAGATCGTTAATCTGATATTAATCATGATCATATTCATGCCTATCGGCAATCAAATTGCGCTCTCCGTACACAGCATGTACGGAAAACACATATAAAAGTTGTTCTTGTTAATCGAGGAAAATTAGGTAGTATTGGACTAATCATTCTTGAATCAATTTCGTGCGACCATTCGCAATGTGGCTTGCTTTCGGAATCCTCGCTATTTGTGCGGCTGTCGTATCAGCAGTTGCTATACCAAACAGTAAGTGTGTAAAAACAAAGTCTGCTAACCTTCGAGAAGAATTAATCTAGTTAATATAGTGCATTTGAATATTTTGTTAAGTTGGCAAGGTACGAGTAATAATTATCGTAACATTCTTGCGGGAGCAGATATCGACAGGAAAAACCGCTGCGCTATGACAGTGAATTGATGGAAGAAGAAAATGGTGACACCGAACTGTTGGTAAGAATACCATGTTTAAATTGAGCAGTTAATCGTTTTGTCGTCGCTTGGTTTTGCCTGTAAAATAGCCGCTGCCAGAAGCGGAAACGACGAGCGTTCAGGACGAACCGCTTTGGCTCAACAACAATGCATCCAATGAGAGGAAAAAGAAACAAGTTGCACAGTTTGGTAAGTGTCAAGAATACGAGTGCAAGGAAATTGTATAATGAGTTTACCAAAGCAAAATGCTCCGTTGCTGTTGGTTTAGAAGATCAGGAAACCGCCGCGACCCGCACTGCAGAGCTAAGCAGAACTGGGAAGCCAGCGGAAAATAATACAACGAGCAATGTGACGGAACACACAGTGATTGTTCCAACCTCAGAGGTGAAATCGCCTAGGCAGCCGGCCAACGCTGCAATTGGCAAAAACGAAACACTGAATCAGCAGTGGGGCAATGGCAGCGGTAAGTCAGAACGCTACGATACCAGTTCTTACCAGTGCAGCTATCCATATAACAGATCGATCGGTTTCTGCAGTGATACTACGAGCCGGTCAATTCCTTGCGGCTAACACAAGCTACTATTCTCCATCACGAACGTACCGATTAATCCTGCAGACCGACCAGAATCTAGTCCTGTACCGGAAATGCGATGGGCGTGCGGTGTGGGCCTCGGAGACGGTTGGACTGCCTCCGCTACGCGCCGTACTGAATAGTGATGGACATTTTGTCCTCGGGTCATGGGGCAATAACAGCGACCATCTCGAGAGATCCTACTGGTCCACCGAAACCTGGGGGTATGGCGAATCGAGACTCCTGCTGTCGGATCAGGGCTACTTCTACCTCTGTAACGATGAGAAAGGATGCTACTGGCGCTCCTCACGGTCCACGGGCACTGAAAGTTGGCAGTGTGGTGGGTGGGTCAGCATTGTTCCAGCAGAATCGCTCCATTACCGAGGTAAGCTACGAAATATGGCGATACTATTAATCTAACAAACGAAAGGACTTTAAAGTTTAAGTCACTCCGTCATCTATTAAAATCTGTTTTTCTGCTCTTCAGTGATAGTCAAAGTGGGAAATGATATGGAATTAAATATTTCACACGACTCTCCTAATAGAAAATTTAGCTTGGCATTATCCCGTTACAACAAACAGCAACTGGTGGTGTGGCGCGGACAGGATAGTCGAATTACTTTTAAGGCTGCCGCACAGAAAAACATTAGCCACATTCGACTGCAGGAAGACGGGAATCTCGTCATATACAGCTTGGAAAATCAGCCGCTGTGGTCCTCCATAACGAACGCACCGAACTACGAGTACGAAAATCCCGAGTTGCGGCTGTACGATGATGGTTTCCTCTATCTGTGTGACAACCGCGGATGTTATTGGCAGTCAAGCGGATTTCTTGATGTTGTAAACGCGAACATTGATAAACGCTTAAGTTTTCTGCTCAGAAATATTGGATAGCACTGAAACCAAATTATAAAAGAATATTATTGGCGAAAAACATGATTTCGTGTCTTGTGCCTGTTTCTGTCTTGGTTTTATTTCAGCAAATCTAGTTTACGAAGTCTGTGCTTTTTTGCAACGTCGATCGTTATTGTAACTAAGTAAAGATTGATTGGTTGTTTTTACAATTCAATCTATTTTTTTGCGCGGTGATGTTTGATGGAGTCCAGGAAGATATGGCACTATTAAAAGCCGCTTGTATCTTGCTCCAGCTATCACCTACCTGCAACTGCTCTAGCGGTCAACAGCCACATTTCCAAAACGTTCGCAATGCGGCTGTTGTATATCAGCCAGCTTGCTTTGGCTATCATCTGATTCATGTCTCCATAAATAGCTGAATACTGTAATTCGGCAAAAGATTATAATCCTATGTCCAGCGCAAAAAAAGGGCATGAACTTTATTTTTTTCACCTGATATCATTACAGAAAATTATTTATTACGTGAATCATAACAATATTTCCATCAAATTAATATTAGGTAAAACTCATAAGAAGCTAGATATGAGGCGAGAGATGCATGTGTGGGAAATACATAATAATAATTACTTTATCGGGTTCCGTCAGATTCGGTTCTTTTTCCTTCAGCATCTTTACAAGAACACTATTAACTTCCGTCACCATGTGAAAGTATGTTCTGAGCCACAAAAAGTATCATTTAGATCTCCTTGCAATCAAATTTACAGAGAATAACGCTTGTTATTGAGCCTAGAAACGTTGCAAAGTTCCAAACGTTTTTTTCGCGATAGAATTTGTCGACGTTCGTTAAGACGCTGCTGCTGCTCGATTGCTACATAAAGGTCATTCCATATTTCACTGATAAGCAATGCTAAGTTGCTAACCGTGTTGCGTTGTGCATCTGTTGCTGCATTAGCAGGTATGGATAAACTCTACTAATAAACTATGCCGTAAACCGTACAGTACTGAGTATAGTACTCTGTACAATGTTCTCTGTCCATCTGTAGATGTTTACGTTTAATACAATACTCCGCCCGGGAGTATGTTTGGGCTCCTGGAGGCGTAACTGTCCCCACGAGCAATATTTCTTATCCCTGAATGTCTCGGAGCCTTGAAAATAACCCTGTACCGAAAGTGTCGTGAGGGTTGTGAGGGGCCACATAAATTTACAACTGTTGCCAGTACAACTGCGCTTTTGTACTGTGGTGACGCGAAATTAAGGGACAAAGAAATCGCCAGGACCACCCGCACTAGCTGTCGGTTCCTTTGACATCAATGAAGCCGACGCCTAGTGAGGGCGGTCCAGGGGATTTCTCTGCCACTTAATTTCGCGTCACTACCGTAACTGCACTGAAGTAATCTTCGTAATGAAGTTATATCACAATGTTCGAGTACAAGAAAAAAGAGCTTGCAAAGTGTGCACTGCCCGCATACACCAACACATATTTTCCCAGTGCAACCAGCAAGCGCTATTTTCCCATACACGAACTCTCTGGTATAACAATAATATTATGTTCGAATCAGTTGTCATGCGTGGCAGTCACATGCCCGTCGGCTTTTGAACGATTGATCCTACAAAATTCCCGAACACATTTACCGGGTTATTCTGAAATGATCCAGTTTTCCTGAAACACTGACTGTAACTATAAAAAAAGTCCGTCAGACGTCGTAAGACGTCCACGCGTCGGGATCGGTAAGAAGTAGCTGGTATTTCGGGGAACGGATAAAACAGTGACGAGCCAGAAGATTGAACGATTAGAACGCATGCACTGCTAAAACAAAGCCGGAACCGAATGACGCTTTGTACATGTGCAGTGTACCACATAAAATGGCAGATATCAGCAATCAAGATTATTCCTTCGATATTTATCAACGCTATCGAGACTCGAGTTATGCTCGAGTATGTATCGATCTGCGGGTATGTACTAGACACCGATGCATATAAATAAAGCTGTTCGCGGTTTTTGCTTCAAAACAAGTTACATTAACTCATTAAGGTCAATCACGTTCTAATAAGAGCAAAACCAACTGATTGTGCAAAATGTGGCTTTACTTCTGTATTATTGCTGCTTATGCAGTTGCCACGCTAACCGCTGCCTTACCAAGCAGTAAGTGTCCAACTTGACCACAAAATTGATGCCGAAAATAGTTAAAAGCACCCCGTTTTGCTTCTTTCTTAGATTTACGGGATTTTACTCGCGCAAGAAGCGTGAATACCGGGGCACCGCCGTGGCTCACTGATCTCGACTCGATTGCAGCGGCTTTTCGTGACCTACAACTTCAGTTAAAAATCCCCCATTCGCATGAAACGGTTGGTGAACAGCCGGTTGATTGTAATTAGTTGGATTCCTCCTTTACGCGCGTACTCGGTAGCGATGGCCATTTTATCGTCGGATCGTGGGGGACCGGTGACAGCATCGAGACATCTTACTGGTTTACCGAAACCTGGTGATACGGCGAATCGAGACTGCTGCTGTCGCATCTAGGTTACTATTTGTTTAACAATAAAGGAGTCTATTGGCGATCCTCTCGCTCTTCCGGATCCCAAGGCTGGCAGTGCGGTGGTCCGGTCAATCTTGCTCCATCAGAATCGTACGATTACTAAGACAAGTTGTTTGGTCTTACGAAGACCTCTTATGTAATATTAATTGGAATTTTAATTTGCATTTTCAATTCTTGTCGAAATGGGAAACAGTATGGATCTGGATACTTTGTACAGTTCTCCAAACAGCAAATTCACGTTGGGACCATCCCGTTTCAACAGGCAATTAATGGTAGTGCGCCGGCAAGACAATCGAATAAGTTTCAAGGCGGCGACATAGGAACGCATCAACAGCGTCCGACCGCAGCAGGACGGGAATCTAGTGGCGTACAGCATCGATAATCGCGCCCTTGGTTCCTCCATAAAAAATGTTCTGACCTATGACGAGTGGGAACTGCGTCTATACGACGATGATTTTCTTTATCTATGTGGCTCTCGTGGATGTTACTGGCAGTCAAGCGAATCACTTGATTAACTTTGATAAATTGTTAATTGTAGTTGTCTAGTCAAGCTGACAGTGTTCTGCAATTTTTTACGGCTTGGATCTTAAACAGCCGTGTCCACCAGCATCGCTTTTCCGGATCTGCAGCACACAGGCGCTGGCTGCAGGATCCGTTTCTTGTCAGTTGATTGGTTTTGGTTTTTGTGCCGTATCTCCATAAAGTCGATACTTCCGGGTTGTGTTCTGTCGTGAGCGGTGGCAGCAGCCACCTGATAGTACACACTAGCTATGCTTTGCCCAGATTACTGTTGTTCTGACTAAAAGCACTACTCGTATCCAAACTTTGCTTCTTCATGTTCTCGCATAATGCTCCCCACTGGTAATTCGGCAGTTATCTGTTGAGGGTGTTCGCTCTGCAGCTACAGTAAGGCATTTGCTTCGAGATAATACATAACCGGATGTCGTCGGCAAAAAAATCTTGACGACTGCTGAAGACGATCAAAACGCTAGAAGGGAAACACTGGATGTCGTTTGTGCCGTGCGGTGCGCACGTCAATCCCTTTTTTAATCTTTGCCCTCCACAGAACGACTTTCTAATTAGATAAAAAAATCTACCGTATTTATTATATTAATATAGGGGGAAAAAGCAGTCTAGCCGAACCATTCCCCTGTACTGCTGCCGTCAGCCGGCTGGAGTTTTACGTTGTGGCTAAACATGGTGCTTATGTACCGCGCCTGGTTTAGCCGCATGTACTGCCGTAACGTCAAACTCCAGCCGGGTGACGGCAGCAGTGCCGTGAACTGGTTCGACTGACATGGTTTTCCCCCCTATATGCGAGCTAACACGAATTTCCTGTCAAAATACAAACAGAGAGCGAAGAAGTGTCCGTCTATATATCGACTTCCAATTGCATGTTGTGTACACCGCAAACTACTGTAGATGCTAAATAAAATTATTAAAAACCAAGGGAAGGCTGTACTGTTGAGCGCGTGCGAGAAATAATATCCTTCATCCGGTGTACTTGGTTTCTGGCAGATGTCTGGGCCTCCTGCATATCACTTTTCACATTATTTGTCGCCGTATTTAATGAGTGCGTAGCATCCCAAAAGGACAAGCCAGTGACGGGAAAGGTCACTGTCTTACTAGGATTTCTACGTATATTCAAAGGCCGCTCTCTTCAAAGGTCATCAAAGCGGTATTGCGATGAAACAATACAGAAAAAAATGTTTAGAAAACCATTGGCGCGCCACAGCACGGCCGAGCGTACATATACATGTCGCTTTATCTTTTCTCAAAGGAATTCAGATAAACGCCCAGCATTTTCCATAATTTTTGGTTTCACACCAAATTCACGATTATTTTTGTGATTAATTAGCATACAAATAATTTATTTTACAATACAAGTATATACGAGCACAGTCTTAGGTGCGAGCCTTAATTAAACATACCGTGTGTACAGTAGTTTAGCAAAAAATTAGTAGTTTGACATCAAATACTTATATCGTTATTACTGTTGTCTGCGCCATTGCCTTGAATAGTATCCTTCGCTAGGATGCTGATGGTATACCAATTCATTAAGGTCTTTTATTAAAGGATCAGTACTTTGTTATGAAGCTTTATTACGTGCAAATACTCTGTACAACTGCTGCACCTTAGTGTGGCGTTATGACAATAGTTGGTTCTAGTCAATAGTCAGTTGCCTGTCGACGTCTGAACTATAAACTAGTTTCCACTAAAACACTTTACAGTTTTTCTGTAAGAGATGACTGTATCCAAAAAAACTTCCGTCAGATGCCCGAAACGTCCACACGTGCAAATGGGCAGGAACGACTAACAATTGTAAGTCGTACTGACATTTTGGGGAATTGATAGGCATATGACGCGCTGGAGATGAACGATTAATATCTGTACTCATGTACAGGCAGGCAGTACAGTTAGAACTGAGCCGGAACTGTACAGAGTAGTCTGCTTTGCAACACGCGCATCGTAGTTACAGCATTTCCACATTCCGGTTTATAGTATTCATTCGATATTTATCACTGTTATCTAAACTCAAATTACGTTATAGCTATTGAATCATGAAGGTGGTATTGTATATAAGTATTTCTGCTTGCCTGATTTAGCAAAAGTACCATTTATGATTTATTCTACCGGGTGGCTGAACAAAATGGCCGTCTGTTTTGTCATGGTGCGCTGGATCCGTCTAACACTGAATTGACGTTATCTTAGTTTCATTCGATAGAGCAATGCTTTTAACATTAAAAAGTTAAGTTAAATCAAAATTTCCATAAGGCTGAAATTTTTTATGAATTGTTTTGTAAAACTGGCTGGGTTTGGATGATGTCCTGGAAGCGAAAATCTGAAATTACCCGTTTCTAAATTAAAAACTCTTGCTATTCAACTAACGACATTAATGTAGCTTATTTCATTTTTTCTGGTAGGGAAGTTGTTTCTCGTTTTTTTACTGTAAGGAATTGCAGTATTCTAGCAACCGTGCTTGGCCAGTGCGCTGAAGAACTGAGACTTTGCACAAGTAATTCCCGGGAAACCGGCAAACAAAGTCTTTGAGAGCAAATTTCAAAGCAACGTTTTAACAGCTTACCCGACTCAATTTTGTTTCAGAAAGGGCAATGTGTCAGCTACATTTTAAAGTCAAATCTTCATTTTTTGGTGCAACCTGTCATGCAGCCAAAAATTGTAACAGAAAATACTCGAAAATACTAAATAAAAAACCGGCATTTTTCGAAAAAGTCACAATGTGTCTTGACTGCATAACTCGTTCAGCGTATGCAGCATGACCAAGACTTTTTTTCTATTGAAAGAAAACGTATTTTGCTAAATGAAACAGTTATAAATATTCAAAAGGTCCGTAAGGGGAAGAAATGGCACAAGATTTTATGTTTTGCGAGCTGGGACACAAACAATTTTCAGACAGTTTCATTTGGCATCATTGCAAACGAAGACGGCTTAATTTTTTTAAAAACCTCGTTTTACGTTTTGTGGCTAATAAAATTCTCTATCGAATGAGCCTAAACAGTTTACGATGCGACAAAGGGTATGCGAAAAACAAACGAAAACAGGAGACGGCCATTTTGTTCAGCCACCCGGTATTAAATACATTTCTCTTGCACAAGAAATCCTCCGACCGCTCGAAATGTGGTTTTATTTTTACATCATCGCTGCTTCAGTGGCTGCAACGTCGGCCGTTGTTTTACCAAACAGTAAGTTTATGTACGCTACCTTTCAAGCTAATGGTGAATGAGTTACAATTTCAGCTAGTAGTAATCTAATATGAGTTACTGATAAAAGAGTTTGTACTAACATATGGTAAATGCTCCTCAGATTTACGAGATTCGGTTCTT